>NC_142795.1:28615863-28746147 GCF_049724085.1 Artemia sp. Qi Xiang Cuo
CATATAAGGAGCCCTGTCACGAGTATAAGATAGCTCTCTACTTACATAGTCAATGCAATCATATTGGGCAATCTTGGAATTGAAGGCATTTTGATGAGGTGCTGGACAGCTGCTTTGGGCAGTAAAAAAATTTCCAACCGTTCCAGCTCTCACGCCATTAAAGCACCAAGGAAATCAAAATAAAAAAAATTGCCTCCCTGAACAAACCTTAATTCTATTCATTTCTGAAAAAATAGATTTTCTAAGATTTTTCTTTTGGTTGTTTCAAAATTTTATGAAGTTATTATGGCATTTTCACATTTTCGTCAGTATTGCCACGTTGAAACTTTCAAATAAATAAGCAAAACCAATTATTAAAATTTTACGATATATTTCATCTGTAGAAATTCTAACACAAGAAATATGCTTGATCCCAAAGACACAACTACACCTTCAAAGAAAGAAATTCATAAGCTGTCTTTATTCAGCTTATTTTGTGTGGAATTTCCACCACTTTTTTTGCCAGATTTGCCGCCAGCTCCTAATAAAAATAGCATAACTGCATATGGAGGTCTCTTTCATTGCAAATTATATTCCTGATTTTGCCTCGTTTTCTAAAATATGTATGCCAGGAAACCATGTCAGGAAGAGGAAAGTGTGGAAAAGTGAAGGGGAAGGCAAAGTCTCGTTCAAACAGGGCAGGTCTCCACTTCCCAGTGGAAAGGATATACCGTCTTCTGGTAAAGGGTAGCTATGCGGAGCGAGTTGGCGCAGGCGCACCTGTTTACCTTGCAGCAGTGATGGAGTATTTGGCTGCCGAGATCCTTGAGCTGGATTGCAATGATGCACGTTACAGTAAAAAAACGCGGAGCAGTAAGCTTCACATTCAGAGTGAAATTAGAAATGAAGAAGCTTAAATGTATCCACTCGTGGTTTACATTTGACAAATTTGGCATGTCTACCAACTTTAAATCCATCCTTCTCAAACATACTAATGACAAAGTGGCCCATGCGGAAATCGTTCACGCTTTTGACATAGACCTTCCCCCACCCCTTTTCTTTAGTTAAGTTTCCTTAATTTTATATCTTTGTACTTCCAACGTGGGCACATGCTATAGTGTAAATCATGTACTTTTTAGACGTTATAAGTGCGGGTGGTAAATTTTGGGTTGGGTCTAGTTCCAAAGTTAGAAATATTTATAACATTTTGTGGGGAAGGACTTTTGTAATATAAAATAAACGGGTTTTCAAGAAAATTTATTAGTTTGACAAAAACTTTACAGGTGTGTCCTACGATAGGCAATGCAATATGACGTGAAGAGGAAAACGATGGCAGGTTAAGGTAAATAGGGTTGCAAAGTGTCATCATAAATTTAGACGTGAAACAATCCACTTACTTACCCCTACATAGATCCGACAACTGGATCGTCGAGGTTATTTAAACCGAGTATCCGTCCTAATTTCCTAGGACACCAGAGGCGTGCTTAAAGTTTTTTCTAGAAAATGTTATTCGCGACGCTGTCACGTACACAGATCATAACGAGATACTAACTATATTCCATTGATGTAGTTTTAGTACTGACGAGTCCAGACAGCTTATAGTATTGACGTGTTTGTGCTTGGCTTCCAGTGGATGGGGCAACCGTCCCACTCCCCCTCTACATCAGCCTTTTTAAAGGCCAACAAATTTAAAAACACTTCCTAGCCCTGTTTTTATGAGAAAGTTCTTTTGTTTTCATAACAAATGTAGGTGCCGATTTTTTTTTCTTTTCGTCTCAAGAATACACCATACTTATTATTATTAGTGGAAATGGCAAGAGCACTTTAAAGTAATTTATCAGTTAATTTAAGGTTTGTCCCAATTTTGAGTAATAACTCAGGACAATTTGTAAGTAATAAAATCTTACATTTTAATGAACAAGACACTCCTATCATGTTTGAATAAAGCAAGCAAGAACGGAGGAAAATATGTTGTTACTCTTACCAAATTAACCCTGGACCTTACAATTTGGACGAAAGTATTGCATTAATTATATGCAGTTAATAAAAAAGTATGAAAAACTGGCAAAATTTTAGATAGCAAAGTAATTTTCTTATAAACTGAATCATGAGTTTCAAACTATATAAGAAAAGTAATCCGGCTGACTTTAATTTAGAGATTGGAAAACAAAAACTGTACTTATGCACACGATTGTACACATCGCTATATACTATATCAAGGAAACCTGAAACGACACCCGTAAATCAGATCTTTTAAATAGATATAACATAGCACAGCGTGGACTCTCCATGAGTGTACACTCTGTAAAAGAGTGTTTTTGTGGAGGAAGGGGGGGGAAAGGTACCTAGGTTACGTATTTAATATAAGCTATGCCTTACCTCCCACCCCCCCCCAACCCCCTAATGTGCAAATACATAGCCCAAATTTGTTTCAAATTTGTTTAACTATTATATATTCATCCTATTTTATTATATTTCATTAGCATTAACCAAACTTGACTTCTGTCGTGTGTACCATATAATGCACAAGTACCATACAAACAAATGGACTTTTATAGCTGGTACTCACTATTGAAATTTCAAGTCCTTGAAAGTCCATTATCCTTCTTAGCCCATCCCTCATAAAGACTTTTATTCTAATATGGAACATTTTATATTTATTATCCCTTTTTTTTGTTGGCAAAAGGGTGACTTGAGTTTCTTAGCATAACATATACTAAACGAATTCTTTGCGTTTAAAAAAAAAAAAAAAAAACAATTAAGCATTGAACATATTGGTTCTTCCCAGCACTACTTTTGGCCTTTTGAAATACAAGACTCCATAAGCATTAAAAGCCTTTGATTCGAAAAAAAAATGCATCCGAGATTCTTTGATTCATCTTTATCATTTTTCAAACTGTCGTGCTAGAGGGATCCTGGTAAAAAAAAAAAAAAAAAAAAAAAAAAAAAAAAAAAATCAGAGATGCTTGCTCTGAGAAGCTCCCTGTCCTCTTTATATCCTCGCTGTACCACCACTGATACAGATTTATATACAAAAACCTAAAAAGCAGCCATAATTTACTTACTTATTCATATAAATGTAAAGATTTTTAATGTGTCGGATTGTTATCTTTATTTCTTTATTTTTTTTTTTTTTTTAATTAGGCTAGTTTGTAATTCCTATTGTTAGTTTTTAGGCAAAAGTCGAAAATATACTGTAATAAAGGACATTTCTCTGGTTTCAAATAATTCTGTTTCAAGTGGTACGTATATTGAACATTTTATATATAATGTGATCGAAACAAATAAAAGCAGTTTACTTCCATTTTGCAACCGCTTTCCCCTCCCGCACGCATCTTGCAAACCATAAGACACTATTTCTGTTTTTGTAAATTTAATACTAGAAGGAAAATACATTTATTTTCATTAAAATACAAATTATACAAAAAATACAGAAAACGCACTCAAGAACGCTTAGTATTTCAAGAAGAAGGGTAATCTGACGGTCAAAAATTTACGCAGTGTATTGAATCTAGCTGAGTAGCCTATCAAGCATCGGGGGTTTAACCTTTATTTTATTGTGATAAATATTCTTATTCTCATCAGTGATTTTTGAGCAGTGAAAATGAGCTCACACTCCTCTAAAAGAGTGTATGTGCTGCGAGAAAATAAGCCTACACTTCCAGGGGAGTTGGTACCTAAACCATTCCTACAACAAGCAGAAAATGCTTTGCTAGGGCACATTGTCAAAAACAGCCCCCTCAATATAGAACAACCTATAGTATTTCCACAATTAATAGTGACAATTGGAGATCAAGGTCCACATGGATTCAAAGCAGAAGACAGAGTTCATGATTAATTTAAGAAGTCCAATCTTCTAATTTATGGATTTTATAGCCCTAAATTTAAAAGAAATGAAGAGTTTGGAGACTTTCTGCTGATATCAAAAAATGCATTGACTGTTATAGAAGTTAAAGCTTCCAAACTGGGTAAAGACCCATCAGAACTTAATTTAGAAAATTTCCAGAAGAAGTTGGTGTCAAATAAGTTTGAGAAACAGCAAGAACCTGTTGTATCTTTTCTTGGATTCTTACTGAGAAAGCATCGCTACAAGCCTGATTCTGTTAAAATAAATTACTATTATTTGTTCCCAAATATAAAACATCCAAACTTGACAGAAAAGCAAATAAACAAGAACCTTAATAATGTGCTTTTCCGGGATGATTATATAGGGAAACTTTATGACCTCCCCACAAATCAAACAGAAATCATAAAAGCTGATTGTTAATTTCCAATGTGCACTCTAGTAGCTTGTATATTTATTTTTCTAAAATAATGCAATTATAAAGCCGGGGTGTTATTTCAAGGGGAAGGGGGGGCAACTGTCCCTCAGGGACCTTAGTTTGCCTTCACCCCCTTCAAGACCTTAGTTTGCAAACATTCGACTAGAAGCAAAGACCTCAACTAGAACCATAAACATTTTCCAATATTCATTTCAATATAAAACAAACTCTTAAACACACATGTAGCAATTATCAAAAACGGTTTTTCTTTTCCAAAAAAAATAGCAGGTGCTATTTTTATAGTTAAAAAAAAATCCCAATCAATTAAACTTTTCCAAGGTGAATTACAATATCTGAAATGCTAAATCACTATTAATCTCTGTCGAAAAAGATTGCTACGTGTTCATATTTCTAACAAATTCTATTAATTATTGCTTATGTTTCGGTTATTGTTAACACAAGATTAATTGAGCAAACTTTTAACAGTTGTGCGTTAAATTAGGGCAAACATTGCGCATAATTTTTCGTTACCTATACATTTCTACTCATAATTAATTTGTTCATTCAATCGTCATTTGTTCTACGTCTCAAAATAATTGTTTTAAACAAATGGTAGAAACTTCGCAGGGCTGGTATAAGTCCTGCAATTTTTGTACTTTGTCAAATTTGGTTGCAAATAACTTTATCTTCAAATAATGATCATTATGTGTTACCATGAAGAGAACTTTAGTTTGAGACAGGATAATCACCAGAGCATTAGTTTAAAGGCTTACTGACTACATTTACTTTAAAAGTGTATTTGATTTCAGGTGAAAAAGTTTACAGCCGTTAAGAAGATAAGGGTTCTTGGGAAATTGCTCAACAACAACGCTGTTATTATAGTTGATAATTTCCGCTAGCTACTGGTGTTGCCAACTCAGTCTTTCAATATCGATGCTTGCTATTTTTTGGAATAAAGCAGCCGAATAGAATTAAATAAAAAAAAAATATTAAAAAAAAAGAGGAAACGTAATTAAAACCCTGAAAGTTATGGTTTCGTCAATTTGGTTCACTTCTTTTAGTTAGAAATTTTTACTGATTTTCCTAAACTTCCGCGTTGAATAACTACCATCAACCATCAAATCCAAGTTTACAAGGCTTGTGGAATTCCTGTCCTAACTCATGAATCCATTCGAAACTCACTAAAAAAGAAAAAAACATCAGTAAAGCTTCGCAAGTTTTGAATTCTTGAAATCAGTTCCAAGACTGAGTTCAAATCAATCTTCAACTGATCTTCTTTGCCTAAAAAAGAGAAATAGTTTAAAAAACTGACAAGACAATAATTGCTATCGCAATCTTCTTCGAGTTCGATTTTTAAGCCACTTTACAACAAAATTGGCAGGCTGATTTCAAAACCATAGATAGTTTTCTTTTGACATATCAAATTTTGCCTCAAATTCTTTTGTGAATTAGATAAAAAAAAACACAAGTTTTTTCGACTGAAAGTAGGAAGCAACATTAAAACTTAAAACAAACAGAAATTATTCTGTGCATCAAAGGGCTGTCCACTCCTCAACGCCTCGCTCTTTACGCTGAAGTTTTTCATTGTTTTAAAAAATAAAGTTGTGAGAAAGTCGAACTTTAGCGTAAAGAGCGAGGCGTTGAGGAGTGGACAGCCCCTTTGATATACGGAATAATTTCTGTTCGTTTTAATTTTTAATGTTGCTCTTTACTTTACTCTCAGTTGAAAAAACTTGTTTTTTTATTTGATTTCTGATCGTTTTTTAAATAATCCTAGGAAATCTGGCCCCTCCCCGGAGAAATCTTGACAATTTCCCGGAGAAATATCCTCTAGACAATTCAATCCCAGTGAAAATTTACCGCGGACAATTACTCTTAACCACTCCGCGCGTAAAGTTGAAACGGAAAAGAGAAAGCAAGACATATAAAAATAATTTTGTATAAGAATTCTGGCAAATTCCCGCAGTGTATAATTTCCCCTGACAAATTGACTCCCTAGAAACTTCCCTCCCCATGGAAAATTCCCCCGTGGAAAACCCCAAGCATAAAATTTGTCCCCCCCCCCACACCCAAAAATGTATGCATGGATGCCCATAACAAATACTATGCGTAAACAATGGACCAATTTTATAACTTAAATACCTTTCCCCTGGGGATGAAGAGGGGTCGTTTTATAACCAAAGGCATGATTATTGGGCCTTTCAACGATGATGGACAAAAGGGCTATCTCAAGATTTTGATCGGACAATTTTGCAAAAAAAGGGGCACTAAAACTTTGATATGCTCTGATATGCTGAATCTGATGGTGCGATTTTTATTGAGATCACTTGACTTTTAGGGAGTGTTTCCTTCTTTTTTCTAAAATCAGATAAATTTTCTCAGGCTCGTAACCTTTGATAAATAAGATTAAAGTTAATACATTTTAATGATACATATTTGAAACCAGCATAAAAAGCCAATTCTTTTGATATATCTATTGGTATCAAAATCCCGTTTTTTAGAGTTTTGTTTACTATTGAGCCGGGTCGCTACCCTACAGTTCGTCACCACGAACTGTTTGATACGAATAATAATAATAATAATAAACATACAACTTAGTGCTTTGTATTCAGAAAAACAAAAAACAACCAAAAGACAGGGAAGTCGAACAATTCATTAATAATAAAATTATCAATAATAACACTATATCACAACATAAAAATATGGGTAACTAAAAAGAAAAATAGAAGCAAGAAAAAAAGAATTCTTAAAGCAGGTATAAAATAAAAAAGCCTGTAATGAATCAATGAAAGTTATTATATCAACAAGGTAAAAAATAAAATAAAAATAAAATAAAAAAAACTGAGAAAAGTTTTGTAACGCCTGATATACTGTGGTGAGACGGTGTGTCTCCTGCTGATATAGTAAAGTGAATTCCGACGTCAAGTTCAAGTTGTAGTAGGTATGCAATGTTAGCCAAATTGAATTTATGATTTTACAATAGAAAAATACTAACTTTTTTCATCCCCCCCCCAAATACTCCGATCTCTTTAAGCTTTGGCCCACGCATGGTTATCATTACATCACATCTCAAGTTTCTGTTCTTTTTTTTTCTTTTTTTCTTTTTAACTCTATATATTTCCAATTTTCATAGCCTATTTCCATAAAGGCTATTCTAAAATTAGTCTAGATAAAATTTAGTTGCACAGTTTAGTTGAAAATTCAATAAAAGGAAAGAATGACAGACATTTACTTGATTCCTATCGGAAGCATCTAAACAGCCATAGTTTCTTTTGTTATATGCAGTTTCAACATTCACACACAAATGATATACACCAGTGTGTTTGCGTGGGGGAGACGATCTTGCCCAATTAAGAGAAAATCCAGAGCTCACCACGAAGTATGCAAATTCTACTACTAGTAACAGCTCACTGCAGCACCAAGCCATCTGAGACCAACACAGCTACGCACGCTCCTTTTCCATCCAAATCTATCCAAAGTCTCTCTCTTTACATCCTCCCCAGAAGTTCCCATGCCCCTTAAATCTTTCCACACGACACCCTCCTGCCCAATTTGCGGACAACCAAACGTTGCTTGGCTCTAGACGGTTAGCCGACAAGGACAATAAATAACACAATGTGCAAACAGTTAGTTGAATTAATTATGTGAACGAAGGGAAGCCGTGACAAATTTCAATCTAGTTAGCCTGTGATTTGCAAAAGCCCTGAAATACATGATGCAGTTTTTACTTTGTATGATGAATATGCCAGGATGTAACAAGAAACAAGTTTAAAATAGAATATTCTGGTTGACCGTCAGCTACATATCCTTAGAGGTAATGGCGGTCGTCCAGAGTTAGTTCCAATGCAAATTGGTGCATGAACAACAACCTCCACGTGCCTCTGTATATCCAACTAACCACCAGAGAGCCAAAAGCGTCAAAAGGTGGGTGAGTTAGCAAACTTTCCCTGGAACCCTATTGCTAAGAATGGAAATAGAAATCCAAGCTCAGATATAAGACTTCAATCCTTTCTGACCCCAGATCGTCTAAGGATGATTTCCTCTTCAGATCGTTGACCATGGTAGTATTACTATGGGAATGCCGTCTTCTGAGAAGAATATGTCACAAACCTTACATCAGCCATCTAACCAAAAGCAAGCTACTTTGCCTCGGTAGCTAGCGCCGTGCTGTATTCTTCAGTCTTAGCCCAAGACGAAGCCACAGATGATGAAATTAGATGTTGTCCAGGCAAAATAAATCCACAAAATTGGACGGTTTAAATCAGAGGTTCTCGATTATTTTTTTTTTTTGGGGTACACCTCTCTAAAAACATTTGGTTTGTCTGCAGCTGTCTTAATGCATCAGTTTTTTTTTTCAGAACTTTTGACCTTCTGCAGATATTGGAAAGCTTACGTTTTAAAAGCGATTACTCTATTGACAGCAAAAAAAAATAATTAAAAACAGATACTATTTTGGGATAAGTTAAAATATCATATTACAACTATTGTGATAATACCCATATGCAGCATAGACAGCCCCAAAGATCTTAGTTGCAGCAGGTGACCGTGGTGCAAAATACAGTCAAGGTTCGACATACAGTTGAAGTGCACTTTAATGTGGTTATGTTGGTCTCTCTCCTTTCATTTTTTTTTCTATGCTTTTGAAAAAAAGAAGAACATGTTTATAAAAATGAGGTCCTTAAAAAGGAGTAAAGCTGAATAGAATGCTAAAAATACTTTATTTTAAGTTTCCGTCAGGGGGTAATTTCTTCAAAGTGAAATGAAGAGATTCACCTTTTCAAAATGCACTTCTAAACTGATCTGTCTTGAAGGGTGCATCTCCTGTGCATTCGGTGACCTTGCTCTAGAAAAATAGTTCTTTGGTTCAAGATCTTTCTTCCATTCATCTCGACCCTGCTTCGTTACAAGTCATGCATAAGATCTGTAAATGAAAATATGGCTATTCGTCTCAACCATTGCCTCCAAAAAATATCATGGCATCACTCCAGGATCCTTAACAAAATTAGAGACGATTATAGCAGCGGCAAATATCAACTACTACCCTTCAAAGGAAAGGTTCGTCTGTGTATCAATAACTCTTTTCTAAGTCTATATGCAATCATTTCTTTCTGGCGAGCTTTCTCTTCTTGTGTCCCCATCGATGGTGGTTGGTGAACCATCTATTTGGAATAGTTTTCTTTAGGAGGTATTCCATCAGATCAATCTTTTGATTCCGTCAGGCTCAACATATACAAAAAAAAGAGCAAAAACTGACAAAAGATTAACGGCTTTCTTGGCGTATTCCCAGTGCTTCCCACAGTTAATTATGTTATAAATGCGTATTGTGACTAAAGAATCACCTAGGTTGTAAAAAAGAGAATCGTGGAAAATTTGTAAGATTTTGACAGAGCAAATACAACTCCACTTTTGTTTCTTTAGGAGACAGGGAGCTTTTCATAGTTTTGCCTAGGATATCATTCTCAAACGAATGCAAAACTATGTCTATACTACGTTTTGGTGTGTTGTTCCAGGAACCCTATTTAGGATCAGAAGGAAATCAAGTGCCTTCAATGATGCAAACAAATTCTCGATTGAAGATCTTTTTTAAGAATAAATGAAATGATTTTGAGACAATATATCCTTCTTACTACGTCCCCCAAATCATATACAGTTACTATCCATTCAAAAGTTTGATTTTTTTATAACAGCTGGGCAAAACTGAACATTACCCCATTTAGATCCTGTTAATACTGGACATGCAGCATGCTTGGTATTTTCATTTCCCTCTCCGTTAGGATGCAAATTGTACCAGAAAGCTGCTGAGCCTTTTCGAGGCCAGAGTGAAACGCCAATATTTGGAAATACAGTTGCACCGCCTGCTTCAACATCAGACATCTGTAATTAAATATTTAGTTAATCTCAGTTTCCTAATAATAAATGTTACAAATGAATTTGGGATGTCTACAATCTAAAATATCTATAAAACTAAGTAAAATTTAATTAACATTTCTCGAGAAAAATCCTTGATTATCCTTCAACTTCAATAGCTTGACTGATCCACAGCAATTTCTCTAAATCTATGTAAATGTATTCAAAGAATCTTCCAGTATTAGTCTGTCTTAAAAATAGCATATTATTTAGCTAGATTGGGTGGTCATACTTTGATTTATGCCTTTTTGGTGCAACATAGTAGAAAAATATCATTAAACTAATAGGTATGTTGATGAAACGATTTCACGTACTCAACTTTGTTTGCCTTTCAGAAAAACATGTCTTTTTAGATTGTACCACATTGAAAGTGATAGTGAGGCCTCGACAAGTGCCATATCTATGTTTCAAGAATTAAAATATATTGTCCTGACTCCTGACTATGTAATAAGGGGAAAAATTACAAAACTGTAAACTAGGTTGTATATTTTTTCTGGGATATATTTTATGCTGAATTAATTATCAAATCTCTATATATTTCTTCACTTAACTAAGTTAAAAAGGGGACAGCATCAGAATTTTATATTCAGATAAAAAGTGTGGAATTTTTTATTTTTTGCCAGAAGAGAGATTATGGAGGCGTGTTTATTTGTTGTCCCAGGAGTGAACGTATCGACTAAGTGGTCCTAGAATATCCGGAGAGGGATCATTCGAACGGATATTAAAAGTTCTAGTGCCCTTTTTAAGTAACCAGGACGGTTCGAAGCGCCAGAATTCGAACTTTTTATTGCCGTCTCGAACCGTTGCCGACAGGTCCAAAAAGGGTTCAAAATAATACCGAAGGATTTTACTTCAAAGAACAGCAGTCCAGAAGGTTTAGATATTTATGAAGGGTTTCTTATTAAATTTGCTACATTGTTTTCTCTCCTTATGCTTGTGCTTAAACTCAATTTTCACAATTTTCCTACTCTGAGCAAAAAATAAGTGTTGTTAAGACTGTAGCCCAATGAAGAATAAAAAAAAAACGATCCACTTTGTTATGTAAAAGAAAACCTGCGTTAAAGGTTACTGAAAACGGATTTGACTTTGACTTTATTGACTTTGTTGTTTTTGATCTGTTTTTATTTCAGGCAAACTAGACTTGGGAGAGTTGCTGCCACGGAAGATGAAAAGGAACCAAACTTTCCGGCCAAAGTTTACAGCACCTACTAACGCTATAGGATCAAAAGATGATAGTGACTGGGAAGAGGAAGTGAAACCTGAGAAAAAGCCAATAACAAAGCACAAAAATTTGGCACCTCGGAAATATACACTTGCCCAAAAAAGACGGTTCCAGGGAAATACATTCTTGCTCCCGTAGAATGGGAAAACAACACAGACACAGAACGTGAAGATGTAAGTTTTGTAGAAGAGATTACAGATAGAAGAGCTTCACAAGTGAAGGAGAAGAGAATGAAAAAGACACCAGCAACTGGACGAGGAGACTACAAAACTTTTGAAAATTCTATCTTGAAGCAAGCTGTTGAAGATTTCTTCATGGGACCGTCTGGGATGAAATTAATAGCAAAGAAGTACTCGATTCCTGTAACGACGTTGCAGAACCATATAGTCAAGAAAAAGGAGGATGGGTTCGAAGTAGGAAACGAGAAGAAACGAATGAGGGGCAAACTTCGAGGACCTTCTTACCTAAGTCTGACTGAGAAAGAAAAACTGGAGCAGTTTGTTTTGTGGAACAAGAGATTTTGTTTCCCATTATCAAAAGCCGACCTGCTCGATACAGTGACAATTATGATGGAACAAGCAAACCAAAGGGCTTCATCAGAGACTGGAAAACCGACCAAACACTGGTATTATTTCTTTCTGAAACGAGATCCTGCCATTTCCAAAAGAAAACTTGAGAATCTTCACGGTGGGCATTCTTCTGTAACCCGCAAAAGATCGTAAACTGGTGTCTCAACCATGAAAACTACTTGAAAGAAAAAGGAATTGAAGAGTTTCTGGATCCAAATGTTGAGCCCCCAAGAATATGGAATGCACATGATACAAGTTTTCTGTTCCTTCCTCACCGAAAAAAATGTTCTCGCGGAGTGGGGCAGCGACCAAGTTATACGGAACACAGGCATAAGGGACTGCCTCTGCGTCAGAGACTTGTTGGATGCGGGGCCCGAACTTTTGTGAAAGTATGAAAAATGTTCTGGTTCCTTACCTGAATCGAAACAACATCCAGAGACCTGTACTCATGTTTCTTGACGGGCATGCCTCTCATATTACGATCAAACTGAGTGAACTATGCGAAGCAGAACGAATTAAATTGGTAATACTGCTGACAAATGCTATGTTTATTCTGCAACCTCTCGATGTTGCCGTTTTTAGGAGCCTGAAGGAAAGGGAAAGACTTTTTGAGGAAAAAAGACTTGGAAGTTAGAGTCAGAGACCGCCAACGAAGGTTTGAAGTAAACAAAATAGGTTTTGCATCGGTGATAGCAGGATTCGTGCCAAACAATATGAAGAAAGAGGCTCTAAAAAGCGGGTTCCGCGCTTGCGGTCTATACCCGTGGGACATAGCCGCGATCGATTTTGAGAAGCTTGCAGTGCATGTTGAGTCACCTGACGATAGTATTTTCGTCGTCAACATCGATGACTTTAAGCAAAAAAATTACAGTCCTGCCTCAGGTCAACATGTCCAAGCTATGGAGCACACGATAGGAGACGACAAAGTTGAAGAGTTTCGGAATGTCGCCCGTATGCAGTTGAAATCAAAGCTGGAAGATAAGAGCCTCTTCAAGATTTGGATTAAAATGACAGGGCAGAAGGCTTTACAATCACAGAAAACCACAGCTAGTCCAACTGGTTGTTTCTCCCTGCCTAGTCAAAAAGAAGATGGACCTACCTCATCCCCCTTACCAAGTTGTGAGACGGAAACCAGGTCTACCTTGCAAACTGAGACGGGCCTACTTCATCCGTCTCCCAAACCTGTGCAAATAAAACAGTGACCGAACCCCCGAACTCACCAGTCAGTCAAGAAGAAGACCTTGATACTAGTCTTCTCACATTTGTTAATAGCTTCCAAGTTCCTGAGCCAGATATCCCTGTGGACGAGATCTTTAAAGTTTACAGTGCTGAAGACGGAGATGGTAAAACGCTTCATCAAGCTACACCAAAGCCCAATGGCACACTCCTCAAAAGTTAGCTTCTCAGCTCGCATAATATCTTGGACTGCTGTTAACTCATAAGAAAGCTCCTGTGAATACTGTCAACAGGAGGCGAGTATTTCATCAGCATCTTACAAACGAAAACTTTCGAGACCAGAAGAACGAAAAGCAGAAGCAGCCGTCTAAGCGTCGCAGTATGTCAGCTAGAAGTAAAGAAGCCGAGTCTTCATCAGTCCAGCTAAACACATCACTTAGCAACTTGAACTCAAGACACCGTCCCAGTGAGAAAGGCGGTCCCAGAGCCAGTCAAAGTTGAGCTGGAAAAGTACTATCAAGTTTGGTTCAGCAGAAAGAATGGCGAAAAGGGTTGGTTTATTAGTCGAGTGATAGGCCAAGACTTCCCCGACGAAGGACAAGTCGAGCTTAAATTCAAGAAGTGGTTGAAATTTAAAGAAAAAAACCTCAGGTCCCCTAAGATCGACGATATTGCAGTCGTCGCCGAAGAAATGGCGTTTTAAGGAGCTGTCGAACTAGTCGGATCTGATCCATTCCACCTCAAAAATACTAAAGACATGGAACTGGCCTCTGTTAGCTTTTGCCAAAAGTTTTGAACTGTGATTCAGCTATACCTATTTTGTATCTTTCTGTATTTTATCTCAATAATCAAAGTAAATAACCGAAATAAAATTACTTTCGAACCATTAAGGGTATAAAACATGGGGGTTCGAAAAGTTTTGAACCCTCAACTAGGAAGTTTTCGGTTATTTTCGAACCGGTTCGAAATCACCGGATAAGCATTCGAAAACCCCTGTCACTTCTTGACGGGTTCGAATTATTGCAGAAAATTGACCAATTGCGCATTTTTACAATTTTTGAGCAAGCTAATTACCGTAGAAGTGTAAATAAAAATATTATACTCGTGAGTGGTTCTCAGGGTTGCCACTCATCCGGTTTTTTGGGTGCCAAAATAGTGTCAATTTTGTAGAAAGTGTCATTTTCCAAAAATTTGCCGCTAGCGACGCTTCGCGTCACTTGCGCTCATATCAACAAGCTTTTCAAATTGAAAATTTTGGCCAATCCGCTTGGGATCACCCCTACGTGGTTTCCCGCATTTTTAAATTCTCCAACATGAAATGTCGGATCTAATGCCATCTATCAACTACAAAAAAGAAATTTTGATTTTACTTAGTCAGTGCTGATTTCCGGCTTTGCGCAGCACTTCCACTATTGTCAACTTTCCAGCCCCCCTCTTAAAAACCCACTAAAACACAAATGGTTCTTACTGTATGAAATGGGAACTCGTCCCACATAGTACTTTCTTCTCTTTTTTTCTGAGCAGTCTTTGTTCATAGCGTGAAAGGAACGGAAAAAGAAAAGAGGAAAAACCTTCAGTTTTTTTCTTTTGAGAAAACGGAAAAAAGGGACAGCAATACTCGTCTACATTGAGTTTTTCATCCAGTTTTTCCATAATATGGACTATCTAGATTATTACAGTCCATTCAGGTGCTTGAAACTTTTCTTTTCTCCGAAAATGCTGAAGAGAATGCCACGAACATAGATCGTAGCTATTGATGACCCTATGATAAACACAACTAATAGTGGTTCAGACACTAACTCTTTCAAATAATTTATTTGGCAAAACTAGTGGAAAAACAATAAGGCAGCTATATCATCTAATCTGTTTATCACAACCTAATCTGTTTATCATCAAATCTGTTTATCACAACCTGAATAGAATAAGTTTCACGAGAACTATTGCTACTCCCGTTAAATTTTTTTTATGATGTATCCAGGGACTAGGGCATAGGAACAGTCAACTAGCATTTAAAGTATCAATATGAAAATACCTTTATAATAAAAAACGAGCATTTAGGGTATCAGCGTGAAAGCACATCTATGATCTAAAATTAGTGGGAATGAAATAACTAAAAGAAGGAAGTGCGTCCAAATTCAATTTATGTAATGATGTAACATAAATTTAAGTAAGACAAAAAAGTGAAATTAGATTGTGATTTTGCTAATGATTGCATAGGATTTAAGATAATGGAAGTTTTGGTATCAATTTTGTTTTTAGTATGATGGTTATGTATGACTATTCATTTGTCCATTGCCAAGAGTTAAAAAAAAAATATGAAAAATATGAACGGAGATGTTAGAGCGCATTTTAGCGTCACTGGCCTAGTCACTGAAGAGGTCACTAGATATTCTTGGGGGACACCAGTGAGCTCAGTGGATGTTTTGCGTTGCTGAGTTGTTGTGTGATGTCACCAGTGAGCTTTTCAGTCACTGGGCTTCAAGAGCTCCAGTCACGGAAATCGATGAAAAGACGCGTAAAGTTAAGCAGTCACTGTCCCAGTGACTGATTAATATAGTAAAAGCAATTAGCACAGAGGCGCAAAAATATACCCTTAGCTGTTTTTGCTTTTTTCTTCTTTGAATTATAGACCACCCTCAACTAATATAACATAAAAATAGAATTTGGAACCACTCAAGAATTGCAAACCGATTGACTGACTTATCGTGTTTGAGCTAAAAAATTATTGAAACAACAAAAAATATTTGAACTAAACAACTTAAAACCATTGAAGGCTTCTCAATCACATGGCAGTTAAATGTTGGTCTCTGTCTTCTTTGTTGCCATGTATTCCGTACCGAGGATCACTGGGTGATCTTTGGTTATCAGTGATAAGAAAAAGAATATAAAAATTGCTCACACACAGAAAGAGACAAAAACCTTTACATTTTTCACCGCACAGAAAGATTCTTGCATCCAATAGGTGCCGCGCACAGAGTTAAGATAAGAATCTTAACTGACAGAAAAAGGATATCGATGCATTTCTACATTGACAGTTTTCCTTCCGGCTTTTTGTCTGAAAAATTTCTTTTTTGTAAAATAGTGCTACTTAGCGAAAAAAAAGTGTCACTTTTGCTAAAAAAGTGTCCAAGTAGTGTCAGGTGTCTTGAAAAGTGCCATTTAAAAAAGTGTTAAAAGTGACACTAAAGAGTCACCGGTGGCAACCCTGCTGGTTCTTTTACACGGTGCAAAAGTATTTTTGTTCTCATCATTTGATAGAGTGACAAGACATATGTGAGAACTGCTCGAATATGCATTTTTCAAAATAGGTTCGAAATATACCGGAAGTTATCTTAGGGTAAAAGACCTCTTTTCGGAAAGAACCACCTTTTTTCAACATTCCGGGAAAACAGAGACGGGTTTTCGGGCCGCCCCTATTTTATTGCTGCATGACGCTATGCAAGTAAAGTAACAACATCCCCGCCTTTTAACCGCCTTCTTGGTGATCACGAGGAAAAATTTGTACAAAAAAATAAAGGCTATTCTAGCTAATTAGAAATAAAAACAAAAATTATGGGTAAGTGGCAATGCAAATAAATATTGAAGGTAAGTTACAACCCACCATTATAGAAACAAGGTTAAGCGTGTATCCGTTTTTTTGGTGATTTATAAATTTGACGGTGTTTACAAAGAAAACAACAATTGTACACAAAAAGTAATTTTCTTCTAATGAATTAAATACAGAATTGCGGTACTTTTGCGCCACAAACCAGCGTAATAACATGGAATAACACGCACAAGAATAACACGACAAATTTTACTACTCTCCTCCCAACCCAAATAATTAAGTTTTATCATAAAGTTATTTTTTAATCTATATAATTTTTTTTTTTTAAGTGTTTTAAATGAAAGTAAGGAGTGACATTATAACTTAAAATGAACAGAAATTATTCCGTATATGAAAGGGGCCATCCCGTCCCTACACCTCTCTCTTTACGCTAAATTTTGACCCTGTGTAGCAACTCTACTTTTTAAAACAATAAAAACTTAAGCGTAAGGAGCAAGGAGTTGAGGAGGGGACAGTCCCTGTCGTATCCGGAATAATTTCTGTTCGTTTTAATGTTGTTCCTTACTTTCAGTAAAAAAAACTCGTTTTTTTTTTTAATTAAATTTCTGACGTTTTTCAACTAATGCAGGCTCGAATTTGGCTTACCGTCCATGAAAATTCACACAAAATTTGGATATTAATTTTGGCAGATTTATTTCGTATATAAAGCCCTCTTCTTAATGTCATGCTCTTTACGCTAAAGCTGTTAGCACCTTTAAAAAAGCTTCATATTGTAATTAAACTGCCTCCGTGTTTCAATTTTAGTAAATAGTCAAACTTTAACATAAAGGGCAAGGTATTGTGAAGGGCAATCCTTTATATATTGAGTAATTTATGTTTTTTTTTCAAATAATACTGGTGGATATGACTGACCCTCTATGAAATAGACCCCTCCCCCTCTCGGAAAACTCATCTACGGAAATGCTATACAATGTAAAATGCACCCTCTTCCTGTCAAATTCCCTCCAGCCAGTTCCATTTTAGCTAAGAATCCCCCCTCTATGTAAATTGCTTGCAGACGATTCAGCCTAAGAAATTCTCCTTTGTATCTTTTCATTTGAATAAGACTTTAATCTCTATCGGTTTCTCAATCCCTCCAGAAAAGCCCCCTTCCGTGAAAATTATTTCCCAGAAAACAAAAGACACAATCCTGGGTATGGCCTTGTCCCCAGTGTAACATTTCCCTCATAATATTCCCACTCCAGAAATTTCCCTCCCCATGGAACATTCTACTCATAGAAATGTATCCCGAGAACACCCCCCCTAAAAAATATAGGCTACACACTTCCTATATAACAAATACTACATGAAAACAATAGACGAATTTTATAACTTACAGGCATCTCCCCGTGCACTGTGGGGGGTCATTTTACAGCTAAAGACATAGTTGTTTTATATTTAAACTATACTGAACAAAACGGTTATCTCAAATTTTTTATTAGATAACTTCAGGAAATAAGCGTGGGAGGGGGCCATTTGCTCTCCACTCTTTTTAGTCACTTAACAAGGGCACTATAACTTTTAATTTCTTTTTGAATGATCCTTTTCCAGATATTCTAGGACAAATTAGTCAATACGTTCACTCATGGGACAACAAATAAACACACCTCCATAATCTTTCTTCTGGCAAAAAATACAAAATTCCACACTTTTTATCTGAATATAAAATTCTATAAGTGTCAAATGACTGATAAGTGTCAAATGACCTAAAAAGCCAAGCTACCAAAAATATGCTGTATGCTACCTATGAAATTCTGATGCTGTCCCCTTTTTAACTTAGTTAAGTGAAGAAATATATAGAGATTTGATAATTAATTCAGCATAAAATATATCCCAGAAAAAATATACCACCTAGTTTACAGTTTTGTAATTTTTCCCCTTATTACATAGTCAGGAGTCAGGACAATATATTTTAATTCTTGAAACATAGATATGGCACTTGTCGAGGCCTCACTATCACTTTCAATGTGGTACAATCTAAAAAGACATGTTTTTCTGAAAGGCAAACAAAGTTGAGTACGTGAAAATGTTTCATCAACACTTTTGCATTTTGCATTTTAGGGTTCTTTGATATGTTGAATCTGAGGGTGTGATTTTCATTAAGATTCTATGACTTTTAAGGGTCTTCCAGCCTTTTTTTGAAAATAAGGCAAAATTTCTCAGGCTCCTAACCTTTGATGGGTAAAACTGAATTTAATTAAACTTATACATTTGAAATCAGCATAAAAATTGATTTTTTTTTATATATCTATTGGTATCAAAATTCCATTTTTAGAGTTTCGGTTAGTACTGAGCTGGCTAGCTCCTTACTTACAGTTTGTCACCACAAACTGTTTGATAAGACTGGTTGTATAGGTCATATCTAAATTGTATATATTTGTCACCAATAAAATGTTACGTTGGATCTACGAGTTTTTTCTTGAACTTTATTAGTCATTTTATAATTAACATAAAAAATATATTAATGATAGCAAGACAATTTCTAGGAAGTAGGATAAGGGGATTGAACCCCCCCCGCAAAAAAATGGTTCTCCGGCACATAAAGATGTATTAAACATGCATAAATACAGTTTTGATTTTTTTACTGTGGTCTTTTTGCACCCCCCCCCCAATAGAATCCTGGATACAGCCTTGAATGATAGTAAAACTAAAATAAACAAACTCGAGTTTTTTTTATATACACGTGGATAAGAACCAGGTTTTGGTTCTTATCTGATTACTGTAGCACTAAAGTGTGTATCCACAGATTAAAATTAATTATGTAGTTAAATAAATTTTCTTCTTTTTGTTCGTGAACTAATTATATATGTTGTGGTTTGGAATGGAAAATTTACCCGTTGTGGACGAGTTTATTTGGTACTTATGCATTATAGATAAACCGGCGCTATAAACTGTACAAGGAAACCAGACATGGAAACCCGTCAAACGGGTATTTCATATCTAAATTGATAGTAAAGCGTGATTTCTCATTGCGTTTACAATATTTAAATGTCAACATGAATTGAAGTGATCAAGTATGTTACAGGTTGCATCAAGACATAGCTAATTGTAGACAGAGAAAAGCCAAGACAGAGAGTCCAAGTAATTGAGAGACAAAATGTTTAAATGGCAGGGGCACGGGTAGATGGCGGGAGTATGCATGACTCTTCATTCGATACATACTTCTTTGTTAGTTTTTGACAAGGCATGCCTGCCTAGAGTCTCTGGTATGTTGACCAAGAATTTTATTTCAATAATTTGGACCATATATCGATATCGAAACCTAAATATCAAACAGTTTGTGGTAACAAACTGTAAGTAAGGAGCGACCCGGATCAATACTAACCGAAACCCTAAAAAACAGAAATTTGATACAAATAGATATATCAAAAGTCAGCTTTTTATGCTGATTTCAATTAGGCTATACAAACTTCATTAGGTTTAATGTTACCTATCAAAGGTTACGAGCCTTAGAAAATTTTCCTGATTTTCGAAAAAAAGGGAAAACACCCCCTAAAAATCAAGTGATCTTAATGAAAATCACACGATAAGATTCAGCGTATCCAAGAACCCTACTGTATAGGTTTCAAGCTCCTATCTGCAAAAATGTGGAATTTTGTATTTTTTGCCAGAAGAAAGATCACGGAGGCATGTTTATTTGTTGTTTTTTTTCTACTTTCCAGGGGTGATCATATCAACCCAGCGGTCATAGAATATCGCGAGAGGGCTCATTGAACAGAAATTAAAAGTTATAGTACCCTTTTTAAGTGACCTAAAAAATTGGAGGGCGACTGTTAGGCCCCCTCCCCCACCCTATGTTCCGAAAATCAGTGAAAATCTACCCTGGAGAAATTTGCCAGAATTTTTATACAAAAATCTTTTAATGTCTTGCTTTCTCTTTTCCGTCTCAATTTTACACGCGGTAGGTTAAGAGTAATTGTCCAAGGTAAATTTTCAACGGGATTGAATTGTATAGAGGGTATTTCCGTGGAGGGGGGGGGTTTCCGGGAAGGTAGGGCCAGATTTCCTGGCATTGTTTAAAAAGCGATCAGAAATTTAATTAAAAACAAACAAGTTTTTTTACCTCACAAGAAGGGGCAGCATTAAAAATTGTGATAAATAGAAATTATTTCGTATATGCAGCGGATTGCCCCCTTCTCAACTCCTTACTCTTTACGCTAAAGTTTTAATTTTGTCCCAATTATTTAATAATGACTCCTGAAACACAAGGGCCGTTTAATTAGAACAATAAGACACTTTTTAAAAGTACTAAAAAAATCCCCCGATTCTTTTTCACAAACTTATATGATCAAAAATTTGAGATAGCAATTTTGATCAGCACTGGTGAAAGGTCAATTAATCAAGCATCTGGGGATGACACGAACCAGCAAGTCCCTCGGGTATATGTTGTAAGTTTGAAATTCGTTCTGTGTTTATATATAGTATTTATTATTGGGAAGTAGACATTCTTTGGGGAGGGTGATTTTTTTCTGCAGGGAGGGGGGGGGGCTGTTTCCAAAAAGAGAATTTACTGTGGCGAGGGAAGTTGAAAGGGATGAACTTTCAAAGGGAAACTATATGGGGGGGAATTTATCGGAATTCTGATACGAAATTCATTTTATTTTACCCACTTTCTTTTGCCAATTCAACATTTGAAGATATTCTGGGGAAATAGCCAAGGTCAAATTTTCAAAAGAGTAGAAGTTGTCAGGTAGATATTGCTATGGTGGGGTGGGTTGATTTTCCACAGGAGAGATTCCCCATGGGGGAACTTCACGTGGGATAAACCTTCCATTGAGACACAACTTTCCGTAAAAGGAATATTTCTGGCATGATTCGAAAAATGATTAGAAATTAAAGGAAAAACAAGTATTTTTTCTTTCAAACAAAAATAGGCTAAAAATAATTTTCCTGGTGGAATTGTCTGCAAGAAGCGTTATTATGGGGAATTTTAGCAGGGATAGCATTATCTAGGGCAAGGAGGATCTTACACGGGAGAAACTCTCCAATGAAGAATATTGTGGAGGGGGGTGTCCATGGAGAGAAAAGGTGTATTTTCAAATAGCCCCCCCCCCCAAGCCCATCATTCCCCCAAACACATCCAATCAAAATTTTGAGATAGCCATTTTGTTCAGCGTAGTTGATTTCCAGATAGAAAAAGTGTTTTTGATGAGGACACTCCCCCAAAACCCTCGGGGCAAGGGTTTTAAGTTATGCCCTGAGGGCACATAAGAACGATGTTGCCACAATGTACCATGTATTTTTTTTCCTTTAGAGCAGGGCACTTCATATGGAAGGGATTGTGGTAGAAATTTCAATAGGGGATTATTCGACTGGAAATTGGGAGTTCTAGTGCCCTTTTTAATAGTTGAAAGTGATTAGAGGGCAACTAGCCACCCCCCCCCCCCACACCCATCATTCCCCAAACACATCCAATCAAAATTTTGAGATGGCCATTTGGTTTAGCGTAGTTGATTTCCAGATAGAAAATATATTTTTGAGGAAGACACTCCCCCACAACCCTCAGGGCAAGGGTTTTATGTTATGCCCTGGGGGCATATAAGGTTTCTATAGAAGGCGTTGTTGTAGAAACTTCAAAACAGGCTCATTCAATTGGAAACTCGAAGGGCTAGTACTCTTATTAATAGTTGAAAGTGATCGGAGGGAAACTAGCCCCCCCCCATGCCCATCATTCCCCCAAACACATCCAATCAAAATTTTGAGATACCCATTTTGTTCAGCGTAGTTTATTTCCATATATAAAATATGTTTTTGAGGAGGACACTCCCCCAAAACCCTCAGAGCAAGGCTTTTAAGTTATGCCCTGGGGGCATATAAGGTTTTTTATAGAAGGCGTTGTTGTAGAAACTTCAAAAAAGGCTCATTCGATTAGAAATTCAAAGGGCTAGTGCCTTTTTCAATAGTCGATAGTGATTGGAGGGCAACTAGGCCCCACCCGCCCCCCACGCCCATCATTTCCCAAAATCCAATCAAAATTTTGTGATAGCCATTTTGTTCAGCATAGTTGATTTCCAGATAGAAAATATATTTTTGAGGAAGACACTTCCCCACAGCCTTCCGGGCAAGAGTTTTAAGTTATGCCCTGGGGGCATATAAGGTTTTTAAAGATTGCCTCGTCATATAAACTTCAAAAAAAGCTCATTTGATTGGAAACTCAAAGGGCTCGTGCCCTTTTTAATAGTCAAAAGTGATTTGAGGGCAACTAGACCCCCCCCCACGCCCATGATTCCCCCAAACACATCCAACACAATTTTTGAGATAGCCATTTTGTTCAGCGTAGTTGATTTCCAGATAGAAAATATATTTTTGAGTTGGACACTCCCCCACAACCCTCAGAGCAAGGTATGCCCTGGGAGCATATAAGGTTTTTAGTGAAACCTTTGTCGTAGAAACTTGTAAAATGGCTCTTTCGATTTGAAATTCAAAGGGATAGTACCATCTTTAATAGTCAAAAGTGATTTGAGGGCAACTAACCCCCCTCTCACGCCCACCTTTTCCCCAAACACATCCAATCAAAATTTTATTTAACGTAGTTGAAAGTTTTGGAAATTAGGTCTTTAAGGATGACAACCCCTCCCCCCACAGCCCTCAGGGCAAGGGTTGTAAGTTATGCCCCGGGAATATAAAATTTTTATTGAAAGCGTTGTCGAAGAAACTTTAAAAAGGCTCATTCAATTGGAAATTGAAAGGGTTAGCGAATTTTTTAATAGTTGAAAGTGATTGGATAGCAACTAACGCTATTCTCACGCCCACCATTTTCCAAAACACATCCAATCAAAATTTTGAGATATCCATTTTGTTCAACGTAGTTGAATGTTCTGGAAATTAGGTCTTTTAGGATGATAACCCCCTCAGAGCCCTCAGTGCAAGGGTTGTAAGTTATGCCCTGGGGGCATATAAGGTTTATATAGGAAGTTGTTTTATAAATCATAGGCAGAGCAATCGCGCTGCCTAATCAAAGAACGGGGACACTCGAAAACGAGACAAGAAACGGGGACTAAGTAAAGAAGAGGACTCTCCCCCACAACCCTCCAAATTTTCAACGATCACTCTTTCTATATATACCTTATATGACCCCAGGGCATAGTTAATAACCCTTGCCCTGAGGGCTGTGGGGGTGTGTCATCCTTAAAGACATAATTTCGGGACCTTTCAATTGCGTTGAACAAAGTGGCTATCTCAAAATTTTTATTGGATGTGTTTGGGGAAATGAAAAGTAAAGAACAATGGTGGCACAATGTGCTATTTTTTTTTCTTTAGACTAGGGCACTTCGTATCGAAGTAGTTGTCGTAGAAACTTCGAAAAGGGCCGTTCGATTGGAAATTGGACTGGCATGTGCCCTTTTAATAGTCGAAAGTGATTGGAAGGCAACTAACATCCCTTCTACGCCCACCATTTCTCCAAACACATCCAATCTAAATTTTTAGACAACCATTTTGTTCAGCGTAGTTGATTTCTAGATAGAAATTATATTTTTGAGGAGGACAGTCCCCCAAAACCCTCAGTGTATGGGTTGTAAGTTATGCTCTGGGTGCATATAAGATTTTCATAGAAAGCTTTGTCGTAGAAACTTCAAAATGGGCTCATTCAACTGGAAATTGAAGTGGCTAGTTACTTTTTAAAAGTCAAAAGTGATTGGAAGGCAACTAACACCCATTCCACGCCCACCATTTCCCCGAATACATCCAATTAAAATTTTGAGATAGCCATTTTGTTCAATGTAGTTGAAAGTTTTGGAAATTATATCTCTAAGCAGGATACACCCCCCACAGTCTTAAGGAAAAGGGTTATAAGTTATGTCCTGGGGGCAAGGTTTTTATTGAAAGCTTTGTCGTAGAAACTTCAAAAAGGGCTGATTCGATTTGAAATTCAAAGGGCTAGTGCTATTTTTAATAGTCGAAGGTGTTTGGAGGGCAACTAGCCCCAACTCCAACCAATTGGAGGGCAACTAGTCTCACGCCGACCATTTCCCTAAACACATGCAATCGAAATTTTGAGATATTCATTTTGTTCAACGTAGTTGGAAGTTGAGATAGCTTTTTTTCAACGTAGTTGAATGTTCAGGAAATTAGGTCTTTAAGGATGACAACCCCCCACAGCCCTCAGGGCAAGAGTTGTAAGTTACGCCCTGGGGGCATATGAATTTTTTATAGGAGTTGTTGTAAAAACTTCAAAAAGGGCTTATTCGATTAGAAATTGAAAAGGCTTGAGCCTTTTTAATAGTCGAAGGTGAATGAAGAACAACTAACCCTCCTCTCACACCCACTATTTCCCCAAACACATCCAACCAAAACTTTGATATATTCATTTTGTTCAACATAGTTAGAAGCTCAGGAAATTAGGTCTTTGAGTATGACAACCCCCCCTCCACAACCCTCGGGACAAACACCTGGGGCCATATATGGTTTTTATAGAAGGTTTGGTCATGGAAACTTCAAAAAGGGCTCATTTCATCGGAAATCGAAAGGGCTGGTACCCTGTTTAATAGTCAAAAGTGAATGGAGAGCAACTAACCCCCCTCTCACGCCCATCATTTCCCCAAACACATTCAATCACAGTTTTGAGATAGCCATTTTGTTCAACGTAGTTGAAAGTTCTGAAAATTATGTATTTGAGGATTGCAAACCCCCGAGAGCCCCCAGGGCAAAGGTTGTAAGTTATACCCTGGGGCATTTAAGTTTGTTATATATGAGAGGGCTGGTGCCCTTTTTAATAGTCGAAAGGTCTGAAATTTATGTCTTTGAGGATAACAAATCGTCCCAGCGCTCTGGGCAAGGGTTGTAAGTTTTGCCCTGGGGACATATAGTCCCCATTTTATAGAAAGCGTGGTCATATATGAACTTCAAAGGGGGCTCATTGGGTTGTTAATCATACGCTCTATTGTCCTTTTTAAGAGACAAAGTGATCAGAGCGCAGCTATCCTCTCCCCCCTACACACACGTCATATTGTCCCGAAATGCGTCTAATAGAAATATTGAGATATCCATTCTATTCAAAATAGTCTAAACATCATATAACAAGACTTTTGGGGCTGAAACAAGCCCCAGAGACTAGGGGTAAAGGTTGTAAGTTATGCCCAGGGGTTTTAAAGGTTATTATGGAAGGGATGGTTGTTTAACTTCAAAAAAGGCTCACTCTTTCTCCCTGAAAAAGACTATGTCAATATAATACGAACAGAAATTAATTAAAAAACTTTTTGCACAAAATAATTTCTTCCAAAAAAAGAGTAAGAACTCCATTAGACAAAAAATGAACAAATATAGAATCAAATAACCTACCAAGCATACAACTACCACAAATCAGTATCAATAAATAAATGAAACCCAAAACAAACAGAAATTAAAATAAGTCAAACTCAAAAAGAGCAGATATTAATCTGATTAGGGTTCTAAAGCCTACAATTTCTAAGAGCCAGAATATAATTTGTTCTTTATTGAAAAAAATCTTTTAAGTGTCTTCACTTTTATAACTTTAAGAAAGCAAAATAAATTAAGACTGTAAGGAATAAATATCAGCATATGTATATTAAACTGACAATGCTCAATTTTGATTGGATGTGTTTGGGGAAATAGTGGGCGTGTGAAGGGGTTAGTTGCCCTTCAATAGCTTTCCACTATTAAAAAGCGCGCTAGCCCTTTCAATTTCAAATCGAACGAGCCTTTTTCGAAGTTTCTACGACAACAAATAGCAATCTAAAAATTTTTATTAGATGTATTTTCGGAAAATACGAGGTCCGGGAGGATATCCACCCTTCCATCACTCTGAATCTCAAAAAGCGCACTAAAACTTCTAATTATTCATCATATGAACCCCTTCCGAAGTTTATACAATCAATCTTTTTATACAAACCTTATATGCCCCCAGGGCATAACTTACAAAACTTGCCCTGAGGGCTCTGATGGGGGAGGGGGGGGTGTGTCATTCTCAAATACATAATTTCTGGACCTTTCAACTACTTCGAACAAAATGGTTGGTTCAAAATTTTGATTGAATGTGTTTGGGGAAATAGTGGGCATGGAAGGCGTGTAAGTTGCCCTCCAATCAGTTTTGACAATCAAAATGGGCACAAGCACTTCCAATTTCCAATCAAATGAGCCCTTTTGGAAGTTTCTACGACAACTCCTTCGATACGAAGTGCCCAGGTCTACAAGAAAAAAATAAATAATACATTGTGCTCACATCGCTCTTTACTTAGGCAGCGCTATTCCGCTGCCTATCATACTCTATATGCCCCCAGGGCATAACTTACAACCCTTGCCCTCAAGGATCTAGGGGGGTGTCCTCCTCAGCGACAAAATTTGCAGAGCTTTCAATTATGTTTACAAAATAGCTATCTTAAAATTTTGTTTGGATGTGTTTGGGAAAATGGTGGGCATGGAAGGGGTGTTAGTTGCCCTCCAATCACTTTCGACTCTTACACAAACCCTTCCAAATTTCAATCAAATGAGCCCTTTCCGAAGTTTCTATGACAACTCCTTCGATACGAAGTGCCCTGGTCAAAGAAAAAAAAAACACAAAAACAAAAAAAACATGCCCACATCGCTCTTTACTTAGACAGCACTGTTTCGCTGCCTATGATATGTAAAGCTGAATCTAACATCATGTCCAAATTAAGAAACGCTGTTTTTAGCCATTTCGGAGCAAAAATAAAATATTTAGGCATTTTGAATGGGTTCTAGGCGTGAACCCCCTCGCGGAGAACATCCTCCTCCCCGCAGAAAATACCTCCCGGAAAATATCCCCCGTGAAAATAAGGTTTTCCAAATTTGAAAATTTTATTTAAGTTTATTTTTTTTAATTTCCCTAGCGGGAAGAAATTTTGGTACTTGTGTATTATGCGCCATTCACTCAAGTTTACGCTGTGTAAAATTCAAGAACAAACCTATTTTTTCGTTAGTTTCTTTGTTATTTTAGAAATAAATTTGGGCTATTTTCCGGGGGGTAAACGCGGACCACCTTTTGAATCACATCAACATATCCCGTCCTTTTGTGTAGGTGTCTTTCATCTATAGAAAAATATCTCACTCACATTACTCTCAATCGAAATTCTTGATCTCACCATAAAATAATACTTTTTTCGTTACATTATATTTACAACCAAAATGTTTATTTGTTTATAGTTGGTGTACCATGCCTACAATTTACTAGTTTGTACATGCAATCTGTGACTTACAACAAAATATCTAACAGGACATTTTACTCAGTTTTAATCCCATTCGAAATGAAAAAAAAAATCTTTAATTCTTGGTTATTTAATAGACATAAAAAAAAGGCAGATGAAGTGTTAAAATTATATTTTTTTTGACAAATGTAACAGTCAACCTCTGCTGGGACTGACTAAAAAACTTTTTTCAAAAAAAGAAGTTTTTCAAACAAAAGTTAAGAGCTACATTAAATCAAAGGGGAGAAGAAATTAAAGTTAAGTAATTTTTCAAGCATATATCTACAAAAAATCACCGTGAATAAACAAATAAAATTTAAAATGAACCAAAATTGCAATAAATAATTGATTCCTCTCAACATGTCCTGAAAGCTTCAACTTCATACTCTACGCTGTTCCTGAGAAATTTCACATAGGGTAAAGACTTCAGGCTTGGGACGATTTTTTTTATTTGCTTCTTACTCCTTGACACTTTGCAGTGCTGAAACAGAAATTTCTTAGCATCAGCTGCATTAATCAAGGAAGATGTTGTCAAGTTTTCAAGTCATGAAATTAATTTATTTTCAAGAAAATATGTTCTTTTGACAACTAGCCATTTTGTCCCAAGTATGGAACCGGGCACCATAGATGGGACAAGTGGAAACCATACTTGGGACAGACAATAAAAATGTTTATTCAATGCAACACTCAGTTATTTAATAGAGATAACATAGTAAATTGAAGAACAAAGCACAGCTGTATAAAACAAGCTTAAACCAGAAGTTGTTCACTTGTTCACAACATGTTAAATGGTGCCAAATCAAGGGGAAATACAAAACGTCCAGCCTGTCTTTTGGTCTGTCCGGAAGGCCCTGGCTTTGCCAAGATCATCCTAATTTCGGTAGAACTATACCAGTATGAAGTATCTGTGGAGATGGATTTCAAGAATGGAGCAATCCCCTTGAAATGCCGAACCTGTGCTTCTTTTTCCTCCAAGATATCTTCCGAGCTACTTCTGCTTTCAGTAAAAAAGGAAGGCCTAGACTTTTTGCGTTTTTGGCAAGGATTTCTGAGCTCTCCCTTAGATTTCTTAGTTTGTCGAAGTACAGCCACTTCCTCAATCTTCTTCTTTTCAGAAGTATCTGTCAGTATTCAACAGACCCCTTTTGGTCGGCCTCTTGTTGTGGCATTTCTGGGACAAGCTTTAGGATGTGGTCTTATTATGGCAGACGAAACACTCTAGTTTGAAGTGCAGGTGGTTCCTGAATCATGAGGGGCTCCACCATCCTCTTCTGAGGATAGCAAGTCTTCATCTCTGGGTTCCGACACAGGCTTACTCAGTGGTCTATCAGTGACAGCTGATGGTGAAAAATTGTCGTCGACAAAAATTTCATCATTAAATGGGCAAATACCTGTTACTCGAAACCCTGCAGTGATGTTGTTTGGGGGAAATGAAAGTGGATAAGTAACACCAAGAAACTGGAATACCTGGATTGTTGACCATCCAGTTTGAAATCGCTTTGTTGTAATGAAATTTGAGAGAATAAGACACTCCAAGATCAAGTGGTTGCAGTTTGTGCAATGTGTGTTGAGGCAAGGTCAAAAGGATTACATGATTACTTTTGGATAACTGAATAGCTTCAACTAATAAATGGGACTCATGATTATCCATAATAATTAACTATGGCTTGTCTTGGCTTGGCCAGACAGTGAAGCAGAAACTTGATGAATGCAGAAGCCGTAGTCCAGCCCCTGTCGCTAACACATGCAACAGCACCAGGTGGAGCCCCTAGATTCATCCTTGGTGTTGTCTTTTTCCTTCGGGAAGACAAAAATAGGTGGAATTGAGTTGTCAGCTACTGAAACACAAGTAAAAATGGTCGTGGTCTGATCCCTCTCAGCAGAAGTCACCCTTCCAACTTGACAGACTCCTGTCATAGCAACAACCTTATGTGGTTTTTGCACGGTAGTTAAGCCACTCTCGTCCATGTTCCATATACTTTGGGGAAGGAAGGCATACCCAGTCATGACATCACTAAGCTTGGAAAAGAAGATCCCAACATTGTAGCTATTGAAACTGGTTGCCCTAGATAGACTAGATGGTTCAGGCATTTTGAACATTCTGAAATCATCAAAAACACTGATTCTATTTCATAAAGATGCAATTGACAAACCAGAGTCAATGCATGAATACTGTAAACCACAGTTCATATAATTATCCAGTAGGCTTATCGCAGATCATTTCTGGTCTTCGTTCTCGGTGCAAACAAAAAGCTCCACCCACTTCTTTCTGCATTAGCGGGTTAGTACTTGTTTCCGATTAGATCACAGTCTGACTTGTCTACCCATGAAAAGATCGCAGGTTTCCACTTGTTTCCGATTAGATCACAGTCTGACTTGTCTACCCATGAAAAGATTTGATGCCGCCTATGTTTCTATCTGCAAAAACGTTCTCCGGAGCATTCGCACCCCAGTCCAGGTTTTTATAATGGGTGAGATAGGGAATGATCATACTGGATAATTATATGAACTGTGCTGTAAACCTAGCATTTCCCAAGACAGTTCATGAAACTCCACAAAAGTTTTTTTTATGTCTAACCTGAAATTTTTGATCCTTCCAGAAAAGAACAAACTGGCTACTGTAAAATGCAAACTTCAGCAGATGCCATCTGATAGAGATACTTCTCTATAATTATTTTGGGATTTTTGCTAGATGGCTTCACTGTATGTTAAGCCTGTCTCAATTATGGAGGTGTACCAAGTACAGGGCCTTCCCAATACATCCTTTTGGCAACCTACATATGTGTTTTGCTTCAGTTCAAAATCTTCCTAAATATTCCCTGAGGGTTTGAATTTAATATCCTTAGCTTAAGTAGAAGTATCATTGTTTAGTTTCAAGTCATAGGGTGGCAAATTACCAATTAAAGTTTGATTAAGAAATCCTGTCGATTTCAATTCCTCATTCCTTATCTTTTCCAGAAGCTAAAATAATGCGGCCCTTAATCAATTTCTGAAATATATAAATTACACAATTGTATAATTATTGTGTTATTCTTTAGTTTAGGTTAGGGTGAATCAGGGAAAGTCCGACAGTGGGGTAAGTCCGATACAGACCTTCAATTTGTCTATGGTCCATTGTATCTGTGAGAGGCTTTCATATTTTCTTCCATATTAGTAGCAGTAGACAACAGTGCCATCAACTTCCGGCAGAGTTAGCACGCCTTCTGTTCAGAAGGTTTTGAAGTTTTTTGGACGGCGTTTTCTTAGGAACACAGGTAACAGACTTTACTTTAACTTATGCAGATTATAAAGTAAGAGAGATAGAGAATATTTTTTCATTTCTTAGAAACTAGAAGACCAGGAGCATCTTCCTGATTTTTTAAAACAAGCTAATGTTATTAATTGAACAGATATGAGGGGTGTCAGTACTGGGATGAAATTACTGAAGACATGGAAGCTGCTGCCTCTAGATTGGACATCAGGAAGATGTATCAGCTCCTAAACTCAATCAGGAGTAAATCACATAAGCCTACTAGTACATCCGTTGAAGATGAAAATGGGAAGTTACTCTTGAATAATACCAAAATAATAAATTGCTGGAAGGAGCACTTTGACAAACTACTTAACCCGCCTCAACTCTCCACAGCAATGGATGATAATCCAAGTGGTAGCCCTGATGACCTGCAGGAACCAAACTCACCCAGCAGTATTTACAATTATGTGAATGTGGCTCCACCCACGTTAAATGAAGTCCAACAAGCAATCAATTGCCTTAAAAGCAATAAAGCCTCTGGTCCTGATACCATTCCGGCTGAAATTTACAAGCATGGAGGTACAGCACTTGCCAGCAGGCATCACAAACTAACCTGTCATATATGGGAAGAAGAGATGATTCCACAGGATTAAGGAGACTATCATCCTTCCAGCCTTCAAAAAAGGGCTAAAGACGAAATGTAGCACTTATTGCGGAATTTCTCTCATCTGCACTACTGCAAAAGTATTTGCCATAGTGCTAGATAATCGTTTTTGTATCCAGTGTAATGTAAAGACAATGCCCAATCAAGCGGGATTCTGCCCAGGCATGGGTACAATTGACCAACTATTTGTCTTAAGACAAATCTTTGAACGCACTGCAAAACACCAGAAACCAAACAGAAAAAACACCCAAGGAAAGTCTAGAAATGATTGTTCAATACAAAGTCAAAGTGAAGTTAATTATAGGTTTGTTTGGAGGGTAAGTCCATTTGTGTGTGTCTCTATTCATAGATTTTATTAGAGCTTTTGATTCTGTTTTAGGGGATGGAATCTGGAAGGCTATGACAGAAGATGGAGTACCAGGCAAGATATTCAGATTTATACAAGCATACTACCAGCATATGCAAGCCCAAATTCAGATCAGTACAGAACTCTCCTCAATGTTCCAAATTGATTTTGGTGTCCAACAGGGATGTATATTGTCTCCTGTTTTATTTAATTTCATGATTGACTGGATAATGACCAGAGCAATAACAAACTTTTCAGGCATTGAAGTAAGTCCCAATTTTGTGACCACCAATCTGGACTACTCCTATGATATTTGCTGGTTAGCTGAATCTTGTTCAAAAGCCAAATCTATGCTATCAAAGGTAGCTGAAAAATCCTCTCTGGTCAGCCTGAAAATAAGCTCCTCCAAGACATAGGTCATGGCATCTGGTATATCATCTCAAGATGCCCCAATTTTACAAGAACAGTTGCCCATAGATGAGATACATGAATTCAAGTACCTAGGCTCTCTCGTAGACCCAATAGGAGGATGCACATCAGAAATACAGTCAAGAATTGCTTCAGCAACTGGAATCTTCACCCAGCTAAATCACTCTCTATGGAACCAGAAAAAGGTTTGTCTGAAGACAAGAATAAAGATTTACCAGGCCCTTGCTTGGTCTGGCTTACTATACAGCTCTGATATATGGACTATGAATGCATCCAACATTCAAGCCCTCTATGTATTTGACCATTCATGTTTAAGGAGAATCACTGGCATTAAACTCTGTGATTGTGTCAGCAGTATAAAACTCTGCAAAATCTGGTATCAGCATTCTTATTTAGTGACTATATTTAAACGAAGACAACTCTTATGGTTTGGCCATACACTTTGCCACCCCCCCCCCACACCTTTGTCACTAAAGCCCTTGGATTTAACCTCGTTCGGGATGGCAAATGCAACATGGGGGCCAAAAGAGAACATGGCTCACCTGCATCAAGGCTGACCTAGATCCAATGGGTAGCATCAAGAGGTATGGACAAAAATGGGAAAAGTCCTGGCTTGATTTGATTGAACCCCTCACAAACGACCAAGAATCTTGGCTTATTACAATGACGAAGCTACTGGATGCCAGGGAGAGCAGAGATGCTTGAGCCCTGCTTCAAGTATGTGAGTAAGTACCAATGACAATGAATATGACATTTCTAAAATCCAATAAGTTAAATCTAAATATAAAAATCTAGTATTGGAAAGAGGAAAAAAAATTTAATACTTGACTTTAAAACTTGAAACCTTTTTCAGCTAAGATCAACATCAACTTAAAAGATAAAGATACTAACTAGGTTAAACATATTTAAATGACTCAATTATTATACTAAAAAAGAAATTTTTTTGAAATTTTAGTTAAGCACTAGGAACTTCAGCATATACAAGATGAATCCTCTTTGTTTTGAGATTTAGTGTTAATCTTTACGTCAATTTTGAGACAAAATATGGTAAAAAGTGGTTGAGTATATATATATATATATAAAAATATAAAACTAGACAAGCAATTGTTAAGCAAACAACTAAAGCCATTAAATGTACTTATCTATCTGTAGTGCCAAATAACTTAATTATATATATATATATATATATATATATATATATATATATATATATATATATATATATATATATATATATATATATATATATATATATATATATATATATATATATATATATATATATATATATTAATTTATTAATTAATAATAATTAATTATATATATATATATATATATATATATATATATATATATATATATATATATATATATAAAACAAATTTAATATGTTTTAATAGCATATTGGGTGGGATAGGGTCTAAGCCAAGAGGAGTGGATTTCATGAGCTTGAAGAAGTATATTGTCATTATAGTTGACTTAGTGGAATTTACTTTCATATGTAAATTCTTATTTTAATTTCTTAAATGAATAAAGTATATTTCTATGACATACTTGAAGGATCAGCAGTTCATCTACATATTAACACCTTTGAGGGAATCTCTTGCCAATTTTTATAATCAATACTAGATATAAAAGTGGTCCAATGAATTCCACGCCAAGTGGGGAGGGGTCAGAGAACATTTTTGTATTTTCAACTTGGAATCTATTTGAAAGAAAACATATACAGAATGTACTAAGAGAGGGTCTACTTCAAAGTTATTCAGTGATAAATAAGTTAAGATATTGTGATCAACTAAGTAAAATGCTTAAAAATACAAATATGATATGAGGCCAAGTGGCAGCTTGTCAGATAAAGGAAAAACCTTGTATCAAATCAATAAAATAGCAATAAAAAAAATAATGTTTTTTCATGTGGAATATCATTAGAAATAATAAACATCAAAATCTCTTGTTCTTGAGAAAGTACTTGTAAATTCAACCAATGTTTTTGTCAGAGGGCCCATGAAGTTCAACACAAACTGTATCTCATCTATTTTACATATTTAGTGAAGTTTTTACACTCACCTATATTTCAACAGGACCCATTTATGTCTGTCAAAAATTTTTACAATGTTAATATAAGATATTCTCAAAAAAAATGGGTAAATTTTTACCAAATCATATTATTGAGTAACAACTAAAGTGAATATACCATTTGATGCCTTTTTTTATGCTGATTATGAATATAACAATCATTTATATTGAAATTAATTTTAGCCCCCCCCCCCTTCTCCCACTTATATGTCAATTCAGGATATATATTTGCACATATGGGGGTGGGGGTTAGGTTAGGGGGGGGGGGACTGAAATTCCTTTCTGATAGAAATGATGATTATAGGCTATTCATAATCAGCATAAAAAAAGGCATCAAATGGTGCATTCACTTTATTCCGAACTCAAAAATATGATTTGGTAAAAATTTACCAAGAAATGAATATTATGATAGAAGCCAATATCTAAATTTGAATTTGGCAATAGGGACATTTTTAGTTGGTCTGGTATTCCAATAAATCAGACAAGAATTTTCAACATTGAAATATAGTTTTGCCAATAGGCTGTAATATTGGCTGCCATTTTAACTTACTTTTATCCAGAAAAGGCCAATGTGGCTAGATTTTAGAGAAGATCACATGCATTTTGATGTATTGATTCTAATCCCAACTATTTTTTTTTATAAAAAAAATAACCATATATGGACAGTTTGAACATCTAATAGCTGAAAAATTGTCAGGAGATGCAGTCAAGTGAAAATGACAGTGAAAACTGAAAATGATCTGCATAGTAAAAAAAGGGTAAGTATATACTAAAGAAAACAGCCACATTTTTGTGTATTCTGAATTATGCAGGCCTATTTTAGTTTTTAAAAATTAGAGGAACTAAATTTCAGTTGGGAGGGGGGTAACCTGGGGTCCAGGAGGGGACAAACTACGGTCTTGAAGGGGGTTAAGGCAATCTAAGGTCCCTGAGGGACCGTTGCCCCCCCCCCCCTTCCCCATTGAAATCCCACCCCTGATTTATAAGTGCATTATTTTAGAAAAAGAGAAAAAGAACTAGCCTTACCATGCTACTAGAGTGCAAAGTGAAAATTCATAATCAGCTGTTATGATTTCCTTTTGATTTGTGGTGAGGTCATAAAGTTTTCCTATATAATCATCTTGGAAAAGCACATTATTAAGGTTCTTGTTTATTTGCTTTTCTGTCAAGTTTGGATGCTTTATATTTGGGAACAAATAATAGTAATTTATTTTAACAGAATCAGGCTTGCAGTAATGCTTTTTCAGTAAGGATCCAAGAAGAGATATAACAGGTTCTTGCTGTTTCTCAAACTTATTTGACACCAACTTCTTCTGGAAATTTTCTAAATTGAGTTCTGATTTACCCAGGTGTTTACCCAGTTTGGAAGCTTTAACTTCTATAACAGTCAATGCATTTTTTGATATCAGCAGAAAGTCTCCAACCTCTTCATTTCTTTCAATTTTAGGGCTATAAAATACATAAATTTGAAGATTGGACTTCTTAAATTCATCATGAACTCTGTATTCTGCTTCGAATCCATGTGGATCTTGATCTCCAATTGTCCCTATTACTTGTGGAAATACTATAGGCTGTTCTATATTGAGGGGGCTATAGGCTACTCAGCTAGATTCAATACACTGCGTAAATTTTTGACAGTCAGATTACCCTTCTTCTTGAAATACTAAGCGTTCTTGAGTGCGTTTTCTGGCAACATTGTTGATCAACTTTGTTAATCACCAAGCCGTTCTGGCGATACATTGTTGATCAACATTCGTGTTTTAGCGACCAACAAAGGTCTTGTTGATCAACATTGCTGATTAAAACGACCCACAATTGAAATCTTTGTTTGTCAATCTTGTCGGTCAAATAAAGTGAGAATTTAAAAAAGAAAAATCATCGCAAAATATTATAGGGGTTTTCCCACCGTCCAATTGTTAACCAACAATTTTAGGTAGCAACAATTTCTTTAGACGGCGGAAATACAATTGTTAGCTAAGAGAAATAGTTAGCTTACAATTCGCAGAAACAAGATATTGGCAGGGAATTCCCAAAAATTTCTAACCAAGATAGTGTTGCTGTGAGTTTATTTAAGCTTGATAATACCCAACTGACACCAAAGCTTTGAAATTCAATTAATAGAATATTGCAAACTGTTCCTATCTAATAGAAAAAAAAATATAGCTATTAATGCCAGCAAGTGAAACAAAGGCACAAAACATTTTATTAACTGGCAACGTACATTGAATTGAGGCAAAAATTAAAATACCAATGCTTAATCTTTCCTAAAATAACTGTTTATTGCATTTGCATAAATTATCCCATTTATGAAGGAAGTGGATCAACCTAGTAAAAAATACAATTTGATTTCATAAGTGAAATCGTTAGATTTTTGATCATATCAAATTGCCATGACTAGGTGGCAGTGCCGTTGTTTTCTTATTTTTTCAACAGAAGAATTGATTTTTTCTTTTTCAATAAGATCACCAGAAAAGATATTTCTAAAAAACTAAAAAGGGAAAGGAAGAAAAATAAGAAATATTAGCATCCCTCGATTTTCTATCAATATTGTAAGCATAAGAAGTACCCATCTTGCTTATTTTTGAATATTTTGCATTAAATTCCCCAACAATTTCCTTCAACAAGTATTCGATTTGTTAGAGAAATCCTCTAGCAATGTTAGCTAACAAGTTTTAAATGGACGGCGGAAAAGCGATTGTTGGGGAAAATATTAGCTAACAGTTTTTTGCTGGACAGCGGAAAAACCCCTTTAAATACAAGTTCATGTTCTTGCAAAAAATATTGTAGATCAACAAATGTTTTCTCGAGATTGTTAATCAACATTGTTGATCAACGCACTTGTATAAAGTAAATTGTGATAAAATAGTTGTAATAAAATCCCAGTATAACATATCTGTAATGTTTCATTTAAGTGTTTTTTCCAAGTGTTAAGTCTTTTTTTTTTCAATGACCTATTTTCTAAATATTAAGTTTTATTAGGTTTAGACTCCGGCACCGCGCCTGCGGATCGACCGAACGCGACCGACGAGAGGCCCGGTGGAACGCCACCGAAGTGTCGTAACGCCGCCGGCAGAGGCGGCGGCGTTCGGTTGACTTCAAATAATTTTGCAGCAATTCTTTATTGCGTCAACCGCAAAGTCGGAGCTTTTCCTTCTCGTTTGGTTTAGTATTTCGATTTTCCTGAATAGAAATCAAGCAGGGCTTGCACTATCCCCGAATTTTCAGGTATTTCCCCAAAAATCTATGCGTCACCCCAAAAAAAATGTGGTTCCCCGAATCCCCAAAAATCACGCAATCACGGTCCCCCCCCCCCCTAGCGATTTATCACCAGTGACTTTCCCTGCCAAATATTACTTGGCATACCATAATTCTTCACTACTCTCTTGTTCATTAATTTTCGTCTCTTTTGTTACTTTGCATAAAAACTAGACAGATGTAATATGCAATTGCGAATATTGCAATATACACAGTTCTTCATATGTTGACAAAAAAAGTATCGTCTTTAGGAAATAACTTTAAGTCATTTGGAATGCAAGTTCCCAATCGCTATGTCTTACATCATTCGTAGTCAAGAATTTTATTTTCAAGTTGAATATAATTATAGGACGCATTCACTACTATACAGCTTTAGCCTTCAGTTGGATTTTTAAATTGACAGCCGACAAATTGTTTTTACAGCTGAATGGTAAATTTGCAGATTTTTTTTTTGCCGTTTTTAGATAAGATTTTCTTAATGTTCAATACTCAATTGTTGAACGCCTGTTAGAAAATACAACCTTCTTTCTGAGACATTTTTACCCCCCCCCCCCCAAAAAAAAAAACAAACTTCTATTGAGACAAAATTTAGCTATAGACTAAGCTATGTTTAAGGTTGGAGAATCAAAGATTCAACCGGAAGTTACCCCAAAAATATGATTCATAAATAAATTGTAAATTATTGCCTATAGAGGGGGGGGGGGATAGGGGGCTATCATTTTTAAATGATAATACCTCATTTTTTTATTGAAAGCAGGGATGCCAAAAAGATAATCATTTTTTTCATTTAAAGTGGAGACAGAAGAAAATGATTTCAAATTCCCTGGGAAACCATTGAAATGTTTTGATAGACCCAGGACCCCCCATTAGGACTTGTTCATTGTCTTGGGTATTTTGCGATTTCTCATAGGCTACTGGCCTAATTTGACTTTTGTGTGTGCTCCCTTTTAATTAGATTCTTTGGATCTTATTGAATGCCACGGCGAATCTATGACTCAGTTTTTCAATAATTTGAGGTATATCTGAATAATTTCGAGATTTTTGTTGTTGTCTTTTTACCCTCTTACTCATACCCTCATTTTTTTTTTCAAGGAACACTCAGCTGTTTAACATTATTTTGCGTGTTTGTTGGAACCACATAGTGACCTAGTTAATTATTAAGTAAATTATTTTTCTAATGAAAGCTGAGACGGTATCCAATCAAGGTGGTATCCAGAGGGGGGTAGGGTAGGGAGGTATAACATTTAAATGATAATATCTCGATTTGTTTTCTTATTGAAAGCAGGGATCCCAAAAAGTATTTTTTTTTTTAATTTAAAGCAAAGACGGCATCCTATCAAGGTGGTGTCCCGAGGGGGGGGAGGTAGTGAGCTATCATATTTAAATGATAATACCTCGATTTTTTTTTTTAAAGCAGGGGTGCCAATAAGTTAATTATCATTTTTTATTTAAAAAGAGACGGTATCCAGAGGGGGGAGGGGACATAGGGAGCTATTATATTTAAGTGATAGTACCTTGATTTTTTTTTTTGTTGAAAGCAGGGATGCCAAAAAGTTGAAAAGTTGACACAAATTAACAAGATTTTCGTGAGTTATACTTGATATAGCACTTGCATGGTTTTATCGTCCAAAGGGAAAGGGACATATGCGTCCAACCCGTTTTCTTCTTATTGATGAGACGGGTTTACTTTGAAAACATTCATTCACAAGTACCAGGCAGATTCACACAAAAACGAATTGGTGCGACGAGAGCGATATCGACATCCTCGCCTAACGTTGCGCTCGAGTGACAAAGGCACCCTTTGTCCAGTGCCCAAGTTACATTAAAAGGCCAGGTCATAATAAAAGCTTTCAATTTGGGAGGTTCAAGGAGGAGTCTTTGACAGTCTTATGACCTTAGGGTACTAGATGCATTATTAAGATTGTAAAATCTCCGTAATTGATTGAACCCATTTTTCAACAGAATAAATTTCTGTTCTATAATGTATAGACCAATATATGACCGTCCGATTTTCCCTCAAATTTCCTCGGAGCTAGAACAAATTAATTGATAATAACCCTAATTCGTGTGCTTTGAACAAAATCTCTGTGCAGCTGGCAAAGTTTGAATTCGCCAGTGTGTAAAAGTATGTTCGTTTTGTGCATACTTTAGCCAGTTTTTTTTAATCAACAAAACATGAGTGTATGAACATTATTTTACTAAAACAACTATTTATTTTCCTATCTTTTGCCTCAGTTTCAATTGCGATGGAAGGGGTAGGAGGTGAAGTTTTGGCACTGCTAGATGTTACTCTGCAAAATAGAACTTCATACATTTGAAGCTCCAAAATTATTCATTGCTATGACGGTGAAAATAAAGGTTGACAGCTTTATTTACTGGAGGCTAAATAATATTTGGAAATGACGCTAGGAACATAATTTTAAAACTAATCTGCGAATTCGTTCAAATATACAGAAATTTTAGAACTAATAAAACAAATCATAAAATTATTAAGACCGTTGGATACCATAAATTATAGCCAGTGGCGTAGCCTCGGCATTTTATTGGGGGGGGGGGCAAGAGGGGTCTCCTTCCATAGAGTCAAGGGGCATGGGCTATATAATAATTTATTTTCATATTATTGTGGGGTGGGCAACTGCACCCCCCCCCCCCCGATACGACTCCACTGAGGATAATCCATCTTGTCAATTATAAAACATGTTAATTTGTGTGGCTAAACATATCTTTAGATGCGTGCCATTTTGCCCAATTTTGGCCAAAACTCTCACTGTGGTTCAAAACGGTAGTTATTCCTTTAATTTTATCAAGACACAGGTTGGATAAGATCGTTCGTGAAAAAAAAGTCAAAATGAACTTTCAGAAAAATTAATGTTTTCCAACTTTTTGAGAAAATTTTCCAAAACCTCATTCCTGGGATGATTTCCCTTTACCTATCCTTACAGCGGGTGAGTAAACGAATAAAATCTTTAATTCCACACTCAAAACCTTTCCACAATTAGAAAGGAGTCACTACCCCTCTCAACACCCATTCTTAAAGCTTAATCAAAATACATTCCTTCAAAAGGAGGACGGTTATTAGGTATATTGTCCCCCTTCTAAATTGATCTGAAATATCTCTGACGAAAACTTTGTAAATTAGGTCCTTAAAGTACGATTTTTCGTGCTTCCGGCATCCCTCACTCCCCAGAAAGGGAAGGCACCTCTGACATAAAAATTAAGTAAATGAAGCTTTTAAATTATTATCTTATTATAATTATTACAACCTATTGCATATTTACAGAAGGTATGATCCATCTCGCAGCAGTCTGTCTTTCGAAACGTGGAGGTATTATACGACCTGTTTATGGTGGTTTTAAACTAATTGGCTATCATAACATTCGCTTGATAGCATTTTGGCCCTGTTCGGGCACTATTTGCTGATTTGTGGCGCAAAAGAGACGACAAAGGCACCATGCACGGACACGAGATCTTTTCTAAATAACTCACCGCAGAATGAGCCCTCTCTCAATATTATAAGACCAATGACTTGATACGAGCACCCACTTTAAAAAAAAACGTAGCTGTGACGCTCACAAGTAAAAACACAAAATTTCAAATATTTTTTATGTGTGTTCGAATCCTTCGTTCTATGGCTCTCAGATATTCTGAATTGAACGTTGAGACTTTCGTCAAGACTCTATCACTTATTGGAGTTTCTGCTCCGTTTTTTTTCTAGAACAGAAAATTTTCTAATCCTAATACTAACCTAGTTGTCTAACAATACGCTGCTCTACATTTAATGGATTTTACATGTTTGGAATCAAAATATAAAAAAAACAGATCTAATTAATATACTAATTGTTATCCAACTTTTGTTTTACAACCCTGGTTACTACTTACAGGGATTACTCTTTAGTAACCCTACCATGAACGGCTTGACCTTGTTGTTTGTTAATAGACAAGAAACAATTATTTTTTACTTCTTAAAGATAATATTTTTAGTTTTGATAAAATGAGTTATTATTAGATTAAGCAAATAGTGAAGCATTCTTACTAAGAAAGACAAAGGACTGATTTAGACCATGAATTTTACTACACATATTCTTGTTTTCGCAAAGACATTATCTATTTAAAAACATTATCAGGAACTGAGGACAGACTTATCAAAAATTTTACAGGAAAAATAATTCTTGAAAAACAGAAAATATTCTAGGATATACAGGTTTCCCTAAGCTTTACTTTTATTTTCCAAGTGTTTCAAAGAGAATTTGAGATGTGTCTTGTGTGTTTAAATCTTTGATTGCCTTTACAAGTTAATTACTTACTAAAGGGATCAATCTGCACTTGTTATATCCGAAATGCGTTACTAGGAGGAGAGGGGGGAGGTTCACCCTCTTAAAATTACAAAATGTCTAAAATATGTTTTAGCGCCCCCAATAATTTTTTTTTCAAAATACAGTGTGAAAAGATTTGTTATGTAGGTTTTCCTTTTGTTACGCTTAGTTTACCAACTAAGCGTAAAAGACGCGTCTCAGAAAACCATTGTTTTTCGAAATTAGCCGCTTAGTTAATCACAATCAAGCCCTTTACGTAATGCATGTTCGTGGATTTTCTGTCATTCATTTGAACGCCACATATTTAATCCCACAGCTTAAAGCTTTTCTTCAAAGGCTATACAACAAAGAGTAAAAAACAAACAAAGAGAAAAATCTCAATGAAAAAAAAACAAAAAAAAAACGAGACTGTGGCCAGTGGACAGAAAAGACAAATGTAAAACAACGTGGATATTTCGCCTGTATCCAAACAAGGCGTCTTCAGCACGAAAGAAACACAATAACACCAGGAATAAAAAAAAAACCAATACAAAACTAAAACCCAATAAAACCACCACCAAAAAAAAAAAAATGTACAATTGGCGCAAGCTGATCCACGTAGGGAAAAAATGCTATTATAGAGTTACTTCAGTGAGGACACCAGAGTAACTGCCTGAATGAGTTGATCACAATATCTTAACTGATTTATCACTGAATAACTTTGAAGTAGACCCTCTCTTAGTACATTCTGTATATGTTTTCTTTCAAATAGATCCCAAGTTGTAAAATACAAAATGTCCTCTGACCCATCCCCACTTGGTGTGGAATTCATCAAGGAACCTTACTGGACCACTTTTATATCTAGTATTGATTATAAAAATTGGCAAGAGATTCCCTCACAGGTGTTCATATGTAGATGAACTGCTGATCCTTCAAGTTCGTCATATAAATGAATGGTCAAATATATCCAAATAAACATAAATGGTCAAATACATTGAGGGCTTGAATGTCGGATGCATTCATAGTCCATATCTCACAGCTGTATAGTAACCCAGACCAAGCAAGGGCCTGGTAAATCCTTATTCTTGTCTTCAGTCAAACCTTTTTCTGGTTCCATAGAGAGTGATTTAGCTGGGTGAAGACTCCAGTTGCTGAAGCAATTCTTGACTGTATTTCTGATGTGCATCCTCCTATTGGGTCTACGAGAGAGCCTAGGTACTTGAATTCATGTATCTCATCTACGGGCAACTGTTCTTGTAAAATTGGGGCATCTTGAGATGATATACCAGATGCCATGACCTATGTCTTGGAGGAGCTTATTTTCAGGCTGACCAGAGAGGATTTTTCAGCTACCTTTAATAGCATAGATTTGGCTGTTGAATGAGATCCAGCTAACCAGCAAATATCATAGGAGTAGTCCAGATTGGTGGTCACAAAATTGGGACTTACTTCAATACCTGAAAAGTTTGTTATTGCTCTGGTCATTATCCAGTTAATCATGAAATTAAATAAAACAGGAGACAATATACATCCCTGTTGGACACCAAAATCAATTTGGAACATTGAGGAGAGTTCTGTACTGATCTGAATTTGGGCTTGCATATGCTGGTAGTATGCTTGGATAAATCTGAATATCTTGCCTGGTACTCCATCCTCTGTCATAGCCTTCCAGATTCCATCCCCTAGAAAAGAATCAAAAGCTGTAATAAAATCTATGGATAGAGACACACACAAATGGACTTACCCTCAAAACAAACCTAGAATTAACTTCACTTTGACTTTGTATTGAACAATCATTTCTAGACTTTCCTCGGGTGTTTTTTCTGTTTGGTTTCTGGTGTTTTGCCATGTGTCCAAAGGTTTGTCTTAAGACAAATAGTTGGTCAATTGTACCCATGCCTGGGCAGAATCCTGCTTGATTGGACCTTGTCTTTACATTACACTGGATACAAAAACGATTATGTAGCCCTATGGCAAATACTTTTGCAGTAGTGCAGATGAGAGAAATCCCGCGATAATTGCTACATTTTGCCTTTAGCCCTTTTTTGAAGACTGGAAGAATGATAGTCTCCCTAATCCTGTGGAATCATCTCTTCTTCCCATATATGACAGGTTAGATTGTGAAGCCTGCTGGCAAGTGCTGTACCTCCATGCTTATAAAGTTCAGCCGGAATGGTATCAGGACCAGAGGCTTTATTGCTTTTAAGGCAGTTAATTGCTTGTTGAACTTCATTTAACGTGGGTGGAGCCACATTCACATAATTGTAAATACTGCTGGGTGAGTTTGGTTCCTGCAGGTCATCAGGGCTACCACTTGGATTATCATCTATTGCTGTGGAGAGTTGGTGCGGGTTAAGTAGTTTTTCAAAGTGCTCCTTCCAGCAATTTATTATTTTGGTATTATTTGAGAGTAACTTGCCATTTTCATCTTCGACGGATGTACTAGATATATAGATCAAACGACATGCCGAAGAATCGCTAATGATCAGTATGAGAATCTATTAGGATCTGAACGCTTAGTATGCTCAGGTGTGCTATTAGAAAGAAAATTGAACCACTACCTAATATCACACCCAAAGCAAGACTAAGAGATATGACCTTAGGCTGCTGCTTCTTGACATTTTACAAGTTTAACTATGGAAGTGGGATCAGTAATACCGTTCTTAGTTCAGAAACAAAGGAGACTGTCAGAAACACAAAAACCATGTCTTTTTTCTGTTGTTAAATCCCTTGCAAATTCTGAACTCTACGAGTACAACATGTTTATGCAAGTAGCCGCAGATATGTAGCAAATGGATAAATGGATAAAGCAAATGGATCGGGGGGCGGAGCGCCCCCCCCCGAAATTTATTTTCTTTTTTTTAAGTGCCAATATAGTAAGTTCCGAAATATTCACGCTTTTAAGTTATTTGCAACACCCGTTCTTTTTTTCATTTCTTGTTAAATGGCTATCCATTTCTCCAGCAAGGTTATATCATTATTTTATCATCAAACGTGCAATCGCCTCCTGTAATCAAACAAGATGTCAAGAAATTTTTCTCACTATTTAACCCCCGCAGCTATAAGCACTAGCTTCTCTGCAATGAATGAATTGCGATATGGAATTGGACTAAGAGGCGATGGTTCATTCAAAGTTTCAAACGCTGCTATAATTCCAGTGTAAGCTAAGCACTGAAACGGACAGGTCACGTGAGAGGAAAGAAAGAAAATTACCTTAAATCGCATGTCCAGAGAGATAAGGTGGTTTTGAGCCTCCTGTAGAAATCTTGCTGGTGGTGTTTCAAGGCTATGATTTGACATCCCAGTTCAGCCTCCATTCGGCGGTGCCCCAGTCTTGATCAACTCCGTTCTTGAAGGCATATACAGTTTTAGATTGGACGGTGGCTTCGGATAAGCTGTTCCAGAGTGAGACGGAACGGACTGAGAAGAACTGTTAGCGCTCTCGCTTGATGCAACGGGGGACCTGCAGCTTCTTGGTGTGTCCTCAAGCTGGCAAATTTTTTTTAGATCTCAAATAAAAAAGAACGAGGTTGCTGACACTGGTGGTAGACTCATATAGTGATTCACTAGACGCGTGTGACTAATATTGCTATAAAAAAAGAAGAATATAAACCCGATTAATTTCTACTACGTTTATTATGCAATACATTTACAAAACAGTTTTTTGAAGCTTCTTCTTTTTAATAATGATCATGACCCAATTCAGCAAAAGTGATTGCTCTCTCTCCTCCCTCCTGTAAAAAAGAGACCCGGGACGTCACTGCTTATTATAAGTCAATCTAAAGAATAATAAAATTCAAATTATCACATATAGTGAATTACAACTTATAACTCAAAATCTGAAGAATAGAAACTCAAACCAACAAACAATACCCCCCTCCCCAATGAAACAAAAATATTGTTGGAGTAATAAAACCAAAAACAGGCCGGAAACTGAACTAAAAAACAAGTTTTTCATGTAAACGTAAAGAGTAACCTAGACAAAGTTTAAACAAAGACTTAAATGAACAGAAATTACTTTAGCTATGAGAGGTAAGGCTGCCACGTCCCCCCCCCCTTCTGTACGATAAGAGGCCTTTCATACCACTTTAATAGAACTTACGCTCCGTACCTAAGTAAATATAACGATCTATGATTGGTAAGGTGAAAATAATCTACCAACAAGTTTACATATTTACGGACTTTATATAAACCAGTGTAACAGGCCTACATACCCAGCATTAAGCCCCCACAAAATTTTACTCTCTTTTTACTGAAACTAACAACTTTTTAAAACAAACTAACCCAATTTGTTGCATAAAATAATGTTTTATTAACAATTTTGCTTTAATTCTTTTCAGCCTGGTTGGACATTCCAGTATCTATCCGAAAGAGTTTATGGACAAAGTGCTATCACCGCTTATTTAACAAGGAGGATTTTTGGATAACCTTTGCGACACCGTTATTGGGGTAAATATTAAAATTTACCCCAAGAACTGCAGTTTTTGTAAAAGGCGTATTTTTTAAATAAATTTTCGTATATTTAAGTATTATTCAGTAAGAGATAGTAACTCATCATTTGTCTCCTGAAAACTAAAATTTATATTTCAATTATTTAGTTGTTCAACATTGTCGGGCTCCCTATTCTTCTCCCTATATAGCATATACTTTTTGCTCCCGTGTTCTTTGTTCTAAGGCCTAATTCCCAACAAACGACATCGTTGATAAAACAAACATATACCTAAATAGGTAAGAAATATTTTTCTCTCATATGAAAAGAAATGCTCATGGACTCCTCTTACACATAATTTATTCCTTTTTGCTCTCGTAATATTTTCTAAGACTTATCTCCCGCCAAAGGTCCAGCACTGGGATCCCGTTAAAAAAAATAAAATAAAAAAATATCACAATAGGTATGGAAATATGCCTTTATATAAGAAAAACACAATTAATATAGGCGACAAACATTGGCTTTCCTATGAAAGACATAGGCGGGAAGACATAGTTCAGAACCTACAAAGGCTAAGGTTACAATGGTACAAGTAAGGTTACAAAGGCAAACTCCTAAATGATTTACTCTTTTTCATCCAGCACTATCCATGCAATGACAACAAAGGGGCTTACACGAAATCAATCTTGTAGATTCGCGTAAACTTTGCACACCAATACTGGAAGACATGGGTTAAAACACGTGTAGGTGTAATCCAGTTTAATTTTCTTGTCGGTCGTTAGGAAGTGGAATTCAAAATTCACTTGTTTCTTTAAAACAATCCTTCATAGCCAGCATCATCTTTGTATATGTTTAATAATAATTGTAGCCACAGCTGCACAGAGATTAAGCCCACTGGGTGGGGGAGGGAGGGGTCAGAACATGTTGTCATTCGAAATAACTTTAAGTGTAGATTGGCAAAATTCTTTGGTGTAAGAAATACAAGATCTGGCCCCATAAAAATCCGTTCCGTTGGCTTTCCATTTTATTTCCAAATTACATAGTTGTCAACAATCTTTTCTGAATTTTTTTTACGAATAAGGCTTATTACGACCTTCTGGCAAAGAGCCATCATTTGACATTGATTTAAAATTATTATGAAAATATGTATACCAAAAATATAAATGTTTTTACTTTTATAACTTTAATAAATCAAATAATATTAACATTTTGATTACTAAATATCAGTATATGCATATTAAACTGACAAAGCAATTTCATTTGTATTTTTTCAGCAAAGTGCAAATTTTGTTCTGGCCTTGGGAAGGCATAGGGGTTTTGCGCCCAACTTATATTAATTTCTGCTCGTTTTGAGTTTGACTCCGTTAATTATTGTAATTTCTGTTCGTTTTGGCTTTCATTTACTTATCGATGCTGATTTGAGGTAGTTTTACGCTTGGCAGATTATGTAATTTGAGTTTGGCTCGTTTTTGATTTAATGGAGTACTTTACTTTTTTTTGAAAAACTTATTTTGTGAAAAAAGTTTTCTTAATTAATTTCTGTTCGTTTTATATTGACATATTCTTTTCAGGGAAAAAGAAAATAGTACTTCAAATCTTTTAGTTTTTAAAGACTTTATAGTTTGGCCTGCTATTTGTCTGCTAAAGAAATATGTTCAGCAATTTTTAACAGAATACACCCTTTTGAAAATTAGGACGCAAATAGCACTGTTTAGTTTTGTTTTTAAACTTCTCTAGCTGACCTGTACTAGAAAACTTGATACCATTTGCAAAAAGATCTGTTTACTTTCTTTGATGGCTTGGATACACTTACGCTAAGGGGCGTAGGGAGGGGGGGGGGCAGTTTAAATTTTAGGAGCAGCAGTAGCCCCGAACGTTTGAACATAATACCCTCAGTCGTTCAATGGATACTGCTGAGATGCCTTATTGGGAATTGGCATTATCACAGTGGATTTTAATTTAATCTTAAGTCAAAATTTAGTTTTTAAACATATAAAAATTGGATTTGAGGAAGACTAAAATCTATTCTATAAATCATATACAACAACTTTCTGTATAAACCTTATATGCCCCCAGGGCAAAACTTACAACCCTTGCACTGAGGGCTCTAAGGGGTTTATCTTCCTAAAAGACCTGGTTTCCAGAAATTTCAACTGCGTTGAACAACATAGATATATCAAAATTTTTAATCGACGAGATTGGGAAAATGGTGGGCATGGGAGGGGCGTTAGTAACTGTCCAATCATTTTGAGCTATTGAAAAGGACACTGGCCCTTTCAATCTTCGGTATAATGAGCCCTTTTGATGTTTATACGAAATCTCTTTCTATAAAAACTTGACATGACCCCCGGCCATAACTTACAACACTTGCCCTGAGGGCTGTGGTGGGAGGGGTTGTCATCCTTAAAGACCTAATTTCCAAAACTTTTAACTACGTTGAATAAAATGGCTATCTACAAATTTTGATTGTATGTGTTTTGGGAAAAGGTGAGCGAGAGAGGGGGGTTAGTTGCCCTCAAATCACTTTTGAATATTAAAATGAGTACTAGTCCTTTGAATTTCAAATCGAATGAGCCCTTTTTCAAGGTCCTACGACAAAGATTTCAATAAAAACCATATATGCCCTCAGGGCATAAGTTTAAATCCGTGCCCTGTGGGTTGTGCGGGATTTTCCTCCTTAAAATTATGTGTTCTATCGGGAAATCAACTATGCTGAACAACATGTCTATCTCCAAAAGTTGAGTGGAGGTTTTTGGGGAACTGAGGGGTGTGGGGGGGCTAATTGCCCTCGAGCCACTTTTGACTATTGACAAGGGGAGTAGCTCTTTGAATTTCCAGTCGAATGAGCTTTTATTGAAGCTTCTACGACAACGCCTTTAAAAACCTTATATACCCCCAGGGCACAACTTAAAACCCTTGCCATGAGGGATATGGGGGAGTGTCCTCCTCAAAAACATATTTTCTATCCGGAAATCAACTACGCTGAACAAAATAGCTATCTCAAAATTTTGATTGGATGTGTTTGGGGGAATGAAGGGCGTGAGGGGGGAGGGGGCTAATTGCACTCAAATCACTTTCGACTATTAAAAAGGGTACTTGCCCTTTGACTTTCCAATCGAATGAGCCTGTTTTGAAGTTTCTACGACAACGCCTTCTATAAAAACCTCATACCCCCAGGGCATAACACAAAACCCTTGCCCTGAGGGTTGTGGGGGAGTATCCTCCTCAAAACATATTTTCTATTTGGAAATCAAGTACGCTGAACAAAATGGTTATCTCAAAATTTTGATTGGATGTGTTTGGGGGAATGGAGGGCGTGAGGGGGGGGGGGGCTAGTTGCCCTCCAATCACTTTCGACAATTAAAAGGGTACTAACGCTTTGAATTTCCAATCGAATGAGCCTGTTTTGAAGCTTCTACGACAACGCCTTCTATAAAAACCTGACATGCCCCCAGGGCATTACACAACACTCTTGCCCTGGGGGTTGTGGGGGACTGTCCTCCTCAAAACATATTTTCCATCTGGAAATCAACTACGCTGAACGAAATGGCTATCTAAAAATTTTGATTGGATGTGTTTGGTGGAATGATGGGCGTGGGGGGCTAGTTGCCCTTCTATCACTTTCGACTATTAAAAAGGGTACTAGCCCTTTGAATTTCCAATCGAATGAGCCTGTTTTGAAGTTTCTACGACAACGCCATCTATAAAACCTTATATGCCCCCAGGGTATAACTTAAAACCCATGCCCTGAGGGTTGTGGGGGAGTATCCTCCTCAAAAACATATTTTCTATCTGGAAATCAACTACGCTGAACAAAATGGCTATCTCAAAATTTTGATTGGATGTGTTTGGGGGAATGATGGGCGTGGGGGGGGGCTAGTTGCCCTCCAATCACTTTTGACTATTAGAAAAGGGTACTAGCCCTTTAAATTTCAAATCGAATGAACCTATCTTGAAGTTTCTACAACAACCCCTTCTATAGAAACCTTATATTCCCCCAGGGAATAACTTAAAACCCTTGCCCCGAGGGTTGTAGGGTAGTGTCCTCCTCAAAAGCATATTTTCTATCTGGAAATCAACTACGCTGAACAAAATGGCTATCTCAAAGTTTTGATTGGATGTGTTTGGGGGAATGATGGGCGCGGGGGGGGGGGGGGGCTAGTTGCCCTCCAATCACTTTTGACCTATAAAAAGGGTACTAGCCCTTTGAATTTCCAATCAAATGAGCCTTTTCTGAAGTTTCAACGACAACGCCTTCTATAAAAACCTTATATGCCCTCAGGGCATAACTTAAATCCCTTTCCCCGTGGGTTTTGGGGGCGTGTCCTCCTCAAAAAGATATTTTCTATCTGTAAATCAACTACGCTGAACAAAATGGCTATCTCAAAATTTTGATTGGACGTATTTAGGGGAATGATGGGCGTGGGGGGGGGGGGGTAGTTGCCCTCCAATCAATTTTGACTATAAAAAGGGCACTAGCCCTTTGAATTTCATATCAATTTCGCCTTTTTTGAAGTTTCTATGAAAACGCCTTCTATAAAAACCTTATATGCCCCTGGGGCATAACTTATTACCCTTGCCCTGAGGGTTGTGGGGGAGTGTCCTCTTCAAAAACAAATTTTCTATAACAAAAACTAAAAACCTTATATGCCCTCAGGGCATAACTTAAAGCCCTTCCCCCATGGGTTTTGGGGGGGGGGGGGTGTCCTCCTCAAAAATATATTTTCTATATGGAAATCAACTACGCTGAACAAAATGGCTATCACAAAAATTTTGATAGGACGTATGTTGGGGAATGATGGGCGTGGGGGGGGGGATGCCCTCCAATCACTTTCGACAATTGAAAAGAGCACTAGCCACTCCAATTTCCAATCGAATGAGCCCTTTTCGAAGTTTCTGTGACGACTCCTTCGATACGAAGTGCCCGCGTATGGAGAAAAACAACAAACAAAAAAAACAACATATTGTGCCCACATCGTTCTTTACTTAAACAGCGCTAGCGCGCAGCCTATGATTGAACAGTAGCTTAGGATTACCCTTCTGCTAATTCTTTTGAATGGAATACAGGGCTGACTACCATACTCTATATTATTCGTAACTTATTAGTTCCAGCCAATCAATAATCTGAGAACAGTCACCCGATATTATACAACAGATAGCCTACCTGTGCATAAGAACTGACCTGAAGCGTCCCTAGGCTACCGATCCTCACGAGTGCCTGTTTTTAAACTTTCATCCGAGTAAGTATTTTTATTACAGAAGTAGTTTACAGTCAGTACATTTAACTAGACGGTAATGAATTTTATAGGTAGTTTGGTCAGTATAGTTTGTCTCGGGGCTGGGGATCGAGATGATACTTTCACGAACAATTTCTTGGAGAGGGTAAGAGGGCTAAGAATTTTATATCTGAAGAAACAGGGCATTTTTTTGGTCTTCAGAGAAAAATATATGGTGCATTTTTCTTCTTTTTTATGCCTGTTATCCATTAAGCTCTTGTCTAATCTTTATATATAAAATCGAAAGTATGTCTGTGTATGTCCTGTCTTACAATTAATGATTATGTCAAACAAAGATATATCAAACTAAAGATAAACAAAAATATCAAACAAACAAAAATATCAAACATACTCTCGTGCCCCAGCCCCAGCCTTTACCCGTGCCCCAGCCATTTAAACATTTGCCTCTCAATTACTTGGACTATCTGTCTTGACTTTTCCCTGTCTACAATTACCCAGAGTCTTGATGCAACCTATTGCGAAATACTTGATAACTTCAATTCAAAATACTGATGCAGATGAATGAATGTTAAAACGAGTAAAAATTAAAGTGAATATTCAAGCTTGGCTACTGCCCTCTTACCGTAAAAGTTGTGAGGCGTATTGAGTTCTTTCCTTTTTATTGAAAACTATATGTATCTTGACAGTGTGGTTTAATTTTTGAAACATAGACAAATAAAAATAAATCACTATAATAATCATGGTAACTAAAGAACTAAGGACAATAATTTGACTATATGATATTAATTCCCGGAAATCTCAGCACTTCAAGATACAACATTGTTCATTGTATTCAAGATAAAACACTTATGTTTTTTACTTTTCAATGCTATAAATAAAAAGAATAATATTTACAATATATTTTGCTTACAGTAAAGCGCAAATGACACTATAAGCCATTTACTGTAAGAACTTTTACGATTCAAGGATTGGGAAGGGGGCAGTAGCCAAACTCGTATTTGTAGTAATTTTACTGATAGGACTTTTACAAATAGGGGATGGGGAGGAGGGTAGTAGCCAAACTCCTTTTAGTAGTAATTTTCGTCCGTTTTAAGTTTACTTGATTTTTCAATTTAATTTTTAATCGTTTTAACATTTTTTTTTATTCATCTACATTAGTATCTGTTATTTTTTTTGTTTGATATGATATTTAATTTCTGTTTGTTTTGAGTTTCATTTATTCTTTAATAGTAAATTCCCGTCCCTTTGAGTCTGAATTATTAGGGGATTTTATTTTTGTCGGTACAAGTTTAACATGGCTCTTTATATTTCTTTGGAACAACAAACAGAAGCATTGCTGCACTGTTCACAAGATTGTCAAGAAACTTTAAGAAGCTGTTGATTTCATGCCCCTGCCACATCTATCGATAAAGAAAGCCAAATATCATGAACGACATGGTAATTTTCTTGATTTTAGCGTCACACTTGTATTTAAGAAGCAAAAATTTAAATTGCAAGAAATTACTTTAAAGAGTTTGGACCAACAGTAATTTGTGTCCAACTGTTCTCTACTAATACTAAGTCTTCTTAATTTTTGTTATATTCCTCTCCGAGATAGAAAAACTGCTGTTCTAAGTTTCCACCGTTTCTAGTTCTAAAAATTATGCCTTAAACCTTGACTCTGATTGGTCAGTCAAGATATTAATGTTTGAAAGTTGAACAATGTTCAACTCGAGAAATTACGAACGACGAACGTAAATGGCGCTGTAGTCGTTCGTAATTTTGATTTTATCGACAAGTGTGACTATAATATGGCACGGACATCACTCTTCTGAAGGTTTTTGGGTGTGACCCCCCCCCCCCCGTGGCCCTCTTAATACGTTTCAGACTGACCGAAATTAGAGACCCTTCCATGCAAATAAGTGATAGGCCCTTCCGGTCATATTATTCACGTTTTCGAAATATTCAAGCAATGGGTTAGTTAATTACGAATTCTATCGTCTAACACACTTCCGAAATTATATAATTTCTTTTTCAATAACTTCTCTGAATTTAGTATTCAACGCTATCGCTAATTTCCAATACTTTTAACATTAAAAATACTAGTCGCTATTTTACATGTGGGCGAAAAATCTCTGCATGGGAGAATTTTCCGCACAGGGTTTTCCAGACGGTGACTTTCTATAAGATGCTTAATCAAAAAGATTGCGACTGAGCTTCGAATGTGAAAAGTGACTGTTCAAAAGAAAGAGATCTGCTAAGATTCATTTGACAACTTCAAGGAATAAAAGGGAAGCTAGTTACTGGGGGCAGCCGCCGTAAGCTAGTTTATTTATAATAAAAGATTGATATGCGAAATGAAAACCGACGCTTTAGAGAGGGAAAAGGATCCCATATCGATCAAATTTTTGCGCATAGTTTATGAATTATGGAGTTTCATAAATATTAGACCCTTATACTTCTCAATTTTATAACTTATCAACAGACATTTAATTCAGTAGATAGAAAATAGGTAGAAAATCATCTCCGCATGGGAGAATTTTCTGCGGGGGATTTTCCACACAGGACAATTTTCCTTGGATGTCCTGTCTTTTGAGATCATAGCAACGCGCGACGGGTAAGCTAGTTTATTTATAATAAAAGGTTGATATGCGAAACGAAATTCGTGATTAATAGTTATTGTTCAATAACGGGAGAAACCTGTAGTTTCTCATTTAAGAACGGTAGTTTATGATGGCAGATATATCTTTACTGACTTTTTTGAGAAATGCCAGTTAAAAAAAAAACTAAATTATTTCAAAAAAAGCTGGTAATTAAATGCTACTGGTGACTGATAGGGCTAATGGTCAGATAGCGGCTATCAGTGACTTTAAATATGAACACTAGCTGACAATGACAAGGGGGGAAAATTGTATCCCTCTTATAATTATTATCTAATTATTGTATAATTATCTTATATTATTTTGAAAAGCAAAACAGTTAACATTCTTCAAAAAGTAAACTGTTTCAAGTGAAAAATTGGCAATCTAATTGAGACTGAAAGAATTAAGAGTCTTATTTTTTGAATTTTTAGAACTATATTTTAGAAACTTAGCAATCACTCTTAAAAATTACTCCCCATGTGAGTGTAATAAATTCCATTAAAGAAACTGTCAATATTTTTAATGACACGAATATTATTTGTATACTTACCAGTCATTTTCAAAACTTCAGTTGTCAAGTTCTACTGCATACCGACGAAAGTTCACAAACGGGAACAATGAAACAAAAAAGCAACTTTTAACTGTTACCAAATACTGATTTTTCCTACTTTTATTACTCATAATAAAATACGGAGCCATAAACAGATTAGACTAAGAACGTACCGTTTTATTCCAACTTAAAAGATAAATATTGAACAAAACGTTACAAACTTCGCCTTTAGAACTGGATCATTTGACCCTGAAAGAGAAAAAAAAATTGATAAGTAAATATAAGGTCAATCTCCCAATATCAAATTATAATTTTCCTTTATTTTCATTTCGAATTATAATTGACTAGAATTCGAAAAGAAAATTATCATCTTCATTTACGTCGATCATTATCGACGTAAATATTTTTTTTTTTTAGGTATTCTATGAATTCGGCAGCCATTAACTTTCGGGGCGATTGTTGGAGTTACAGAGTAAAGACTAAATGTCACAAGACGGTTTTGGAGGAAATCCATGTTCTAAAAACAGGAACGCTCTCTGCCATCTAGATCCGCACTTTACTACAAAAATTAGTATAACAATAAAATAAGGATAGTAATCAAATAGAAACACTATATAAAACACTCCCAGAGAGATAAATTCAGTAGAAATATTTTCAGGTTTTTAGGAGATTTTATCAAATTTTCATCCTCATACTGCTCATAAGAAATTGGTTGTAATAACCAAAGTATGGCCCATATCGGAAAAATACACCTCAAATTTGTCAGTGCATCAATAATTTTTTTTGCACATTGATAAATCCGGCATTTTGGTACCTTTTTTTTACATATAATCTGCCTTGAAACTTATTTCACTTCCACCCCCTCCCCCTTGCGGGCAGGCAGAGACATACGACCCGTTTCTAACTAAAAAGTACACACATCAGATTTTCGAACATCAACAACAGAAGGATCTATCTCAAACCCCTCAAAATTTACATATAGTCCTTTGATTTTGCTATCCATTTGCTATGGAATAATTCACTTATATCCATTGTAAGAACAACAGCAGAATGCAATATTTTTCAGAAGTATGTAGAACAGATTTGGCTTTAGATCGATTGAACTAAAAAAGATCCAACAAACTAAGCTTCAAAAGACAAGATCTTACAGCTACAGAAACATATACAAAACATTAAAATATTCTAGTGAAATAGCACAGAAAAAACTTCAACAGTTTTGAAAGAACAGTTAAACTATTTTAAGACTAATTTGCGATGAAAAGTAAAATAAATTACCCGAAGTAATAGACAAAAATGGAACTAATACAATAGAACTTTCCAAAAGAAACTGACAAAAATAAGAGAAAACCTAATGCTTTTGGCTCACCGGAGCTAGAAAAAGGGCCTAAGATATTTTCCAAGGACTTCAGGAAGTGCTGTAAAACTTGAGAAATGCTCAAATTAGAACTTAGTTTGTGAGTTACAAAAAAAATACAATTTCAACACAGTGTTCTGTACTTTCAAAATAGAAAATGGACTTGGCCCACGTCAATACTGGATTCCTCCAAATGAACCCAAATAAAAATAATACTCATAAGCTGTTGACATGTCAACTGGATGAGGCTCAATTATCTTGATATTGTAGGATTAGGGCCCTTTATTGAGGCTTATTCCAGGAAGTTCAAATTGAAACTACATCATATGAATTTTATGAAAATAATCCAAAACTAAATCAGAACATACCCCCCCCCCCCGGCAGTTTGGTAGAATAATTAAATTTTTGTCTCTGGTGGCCACTGTTTTCACATTACGGACAGCCTTTCTATTGTTGTTGTTTGTATTTTTTTTTAGTAAGACTATGAAAAACTTAATTCTGTTTTTAGGTTTGTGAACAACAGCCATCACATAGGTCTCAGGGATGCCACCTAGAAGAGTGGCAAACTAGCTCCTTAATTGATAGTGAGAAAGAGAGAAAAAAAAAACAACAACAAACCTTTCTCTTCTTGTCACCACCCAATTCGAAGTGCTTGCACCTTTTCAGTGGGATCTGTTTCCTGTATTTACAATCACTGCATTCCATACGCAACACAATTTTCTTGGTTGTCTTAGCCTATAAAGACACAAAAATTACATTGTATATTATTCTTCTTATCATTCTGGAGTGCCCTGCTAAGACAGTATTTTTTACTATTTATTTTTTCATATTAAAATTAGTGAAGATTCAACCCACTTTGCACAAATTTGGAATTGGGTCACAAACAAGCAAAATCATATGGAAAAACTTTTTTATAAATAGGCTAAACTCTGTATGAACTAAGAAGTAGATTATTACAAATTATTGTTTAAAAGAGTATCCTTCTCTTAATCATAAATTTTCTGAAAATTTGATCCTCTTAAGCAGAGCGAGGTTCAACAAAGGTGTTTAGTAAAACCTATCTTAAGTAGACACAGAAGATAGCTACTATATAATACTCATCAATAAAAACTACAATCTCTTGAAACATGTTTTTAAACTTTGGTGGACATGCAGAGAATCAACTTTAGTCAAAATGAGAAATCTATAAATTTTGTTTAGACAAACAAGATACATAAAAGGATGTTGAAAAACACATCAAAACCATAGCTTGTGAAGATGCACCATTCCTTAAAAAAAAAGACACCAACTCTGAATAGGTAAATATATAATTAATATACACTAATGAACTATTGTACCCCCCAAGCAAACAATTCCAACGTTAACAACATAATAATGGTATCTAAAAGGAAACAAAATAAAAAAACTATTATCTATGCTAAAACAATAAGTGGAATTAGAAAAATCTAAGTTTAAAATTTTTTTTTTACTGTATTACAAAGAAAAGAACCTCTACACAGAAAAGAAAACTGACACTTCACTTTACTTTTAGGGACTGGGTGTCAACCACAAGAAACCTATTTTTGCCCAACTTTTTTGTATAGATATTTGCCAATTTTTGAACCTTAAGAAGATTTAGTAAAATGCAATTACATAACGTTTTCTAGCCAACAAGCCAATACAAAAAAAAAAAAATTCTAAAAAACAAAGTTTTGGTTACAATATATCCAGCAACAAGATCTATTATTTGTAATGATTCTAAATATGCAAAATCTACTGATATTAAAATTGCATATCAAAAACTATTAGTATATAATAGTTAGCATATGCATTTATTGTAATGTTTGTCCATGAGAGAGAAAAAGCCTTACCCAGGAAGTTATAAGACAAAAATTACCCATGTAAAACTACTAGTCATATTTGTTCAACTTCTACTTTAATTAGACAGAAGAAAAAAACTTACTTCTGTCAACAGGACACAAAGGAATATTTGTGTTCTTTTGTCAAACTAGCCAATGCTTGGCAGACTAGCATAGTCTTAACTACCTTATATTCACAAAAAAATGTCCATAGAGCTTGTGCATTTGATTCTAATCAAATTTTATTATGTCTAAGTCTAAATTCCACTCAACCTAAGTTTGTACACTCAACATAGTTTTTCTAGTCTTGTTAGGACACTTCTACTTTGGTAATGGTAATATAATTTTATTTCCTGCTAGGCCTATGTCAGAATACCAAGGATCTTCTTCAATTAAGCAACCTATTTTCATAGATGTATCTTTTAAAAATACATTCACAATTTCTTAAATGCAAACCTAAAAAAACTAAGTAGTAAAACAAACCTAGAAGTCACGCCTGAAAATATTAGAACTATTCCATTTAAATGGTTAAGCAAAACGGAAAAAAAAAAATTTGCATACCTTCTTTCTGAAAATGGGCTTAGTTTGTCCACCAAACCCAGACTGTTTCCTGTCATAACGACGACGGCCCTGAGCAACCTTACGATCCTTGGATTTTTTGTACTGGGTTACTTTGTGATTCTTGTGTGTCTTACATTTTTTGCAGTAAGTGCGACGTGCTTTGGGGATGTTCACCTAAAGGAAAAGCTTGTTTAAAATTTGGCTTGTTGACCCTATTAAGCCTTATTTAACATCCAAACAATTTCAAATTGTGTTTACTTTTTACTTTAGTTACAAAACTTGGCCTCAGTGGTAAAAAAGTAATACCTGAAATTACCTCTATTATATTGATATTTGAATTTGTAAAGACAATCCCAATAACCAAAAACTAATCTCAAAATACAATTATTTTATTCAGCATCAGGTTCCTCAATTTGTAATAGTGTGAGCAACTTATAGCCCATAGTAACCAAAGCTTTAAAAACAAGTTTTCTGTCAACTGACAAAAATTTTCCAATTGACAATGCTAAGGAAATGGCAATCTTTATCCAGATTCAATAGAATAGTAATTTATAATAATGAGAAAAAACAACAACAACCAGCAAAAACAAGCAAAACTTTAGAAAATGAAGATTTTCTGATAGAAGAAGGTAGCAAAATTAAAACTTAAAATGAATAAAATTATTGCTTCTTGGTCCTTAAGAAACTAAGAATGTGATCCAGGAACAAGCCAAGCTTCTTCTTTATGGTAAAAAAAGATTCTGCAAACTTGGTATGTAGACAAGGGCTATATCTGCCCCCAAGAGAGGGATCTATGGCATAATTGGATAAATTCATTGATGTCTACATAACTTCACTAGTTAAGAGACAAACATACTAATCAATGCAATTTTAATGCTGATTCCATATATGCTAATTGCTACCCTTGCAATTACATCCAATTGCATCACTTTTTAGAGGCTAGCAACAAGTATAATTAAAATCAATGTTTAAATGTGAATAAATTGGTTTATTCAGCTTTAAGCTATAAAGTTTACCTAAATATTGATAAATTTAAATATAAGCATATCACTGCCACAGCATTGAGTATTAATATTTGAAAAAAAAAAAAAATTGAATGGTATATTTACATTTGATTTCTATTCTGTACTATAATTTTACTTTGTATACTTTCTTTCTTCCCATATAGATTGGGCAAAGGCAAACAGCTATTTATTGGCAAGTCCCTAAAGGTCTGGACTAATTGGCAACCTTATTTAGTACCAGTAATTTGATGAAACACAATTGAGAGAGTAACTAAAAATATACTATATGACTCTCTATTCTGCACATACCTTCCAAATATGATAATTGCAACTGAATAGCCCTCTTCTCTGCTTCCATCTAGCACCTGGCTATAGCCCTGGGCTATACAAAAACTTGATGATTAAGTTATAATTCATTGACTTTTTTGCAAAGCATTTATTTGTAATGCCAAATTATTTTAAAGAAAAATTTGTCTCTAACTTAGGCATTAGGGCAAGGGGGATGCAATTATGACAGCAGTGATTATTATATTTGAAAAGAGCATTGATCAGAGAATTGACAATTTTTTTTGTACTATTTCTGTTCTATAAGCATCCTTAACCAGCTAGGCTATATCTAGGCATTGTGGGGAAGAGGCTGGAAACGAATTGTAATGGTTGAAAAGAGTAACTTATGTTTCTTCTGGGTAAAATTCTCAATGAGGTTTCATTTCTATTTTGGAGAGTAGATGAGACAGGAGAACAACACTTCCAGGAATGGATTTGGAGTGTAAATTATGCCCTAAGTAGGTGTTTTCAAGCTCTTGTGTCTACTCCTTCCCAATTCTTCATAAAGTAAAATTATACAGCAGAGTTTAGATTAGGAAAAAATACACCATTCTGATTCTCCATTCACAGCTCTTTCCAAATACAATAATTGCTAGTCACAATTACATTCCCACACCAATGCTTTTGCCCAATCATTTTTCTTTATTTTGTGAGCTTGCCATTACCTTTTATGGTTCTTTCTCATAAACAGTTGGTTTATTAGGCTAGGGGCAGGGAGGAGGGCAGTTTGTATTTCTTTTCAAAGATAAAAGCCAAGAAGTATTTTTCAAAATCTAGAGGGGCATATACCTCCCCCTCCAGGATACAAAAAGAAGTATTTTTCAAAATCTAGAGGGGCATATACCTTCCCATCCCAATTGGCAACCCTGATAAACTCCCTTAAAAAATTTGTATCCAGTCCCCTATCCTAACAACCTATTCTTTATACAAAAGTGTTTTTTTTGGTGGGGGGGGGGGGGGGTTGGGAACTGCATCTCCAAAACCCCAGCTTGGGAGTTACCCCCACTGGGGAAACCCCAGCCTGATATACCTTTGGGAGAAAATATATTTTCCCATGATTGTGATTTGAGTCTAGGTTTAGGAAATGCATTTTGGATGATTGAAGTATGATTATAGGGTAAACCATATATACTTAGATATCACCTAATTTTGAAAAAAATATTTTGATTAAAATGTATCTTTTACTAAAATTCGATAGCAAGTTCCTAATCTTGAACATTATGTAGATAGTTGGCATGTGTCTCAACATTGAAGTTAAAGCAAAAGTCACCCTCATTAATTTAAATATAATTATTCTTCTTTACAACAACAATCAGTCTATGGTTGAAACATTTTGCTTCCACTTTAAGATCATGTGTCCAGGATTAGGCAAGATACAGGTAGAATATTCAAACTAATGATATACTTGTCAAAAAAATCTAATGATGGAATTTCTATTTTATAGAATATTTTTAAGGGAGATATAACTGTTAAAATTAGTTGTTTGACTATTCAGTATCTTTCCATAAGCCATATTAAGATTTTATTCAAATTTAAGACATATTTTTCCATATCATTTTTAACAATACAAATTAGGGTTTAGTAGATATAAGGTACAAAACACTATTTGGGTCATATTTGTGCTTGAGATTTTGGTAGTTGTTTAGTAGCTGATAAACACACAAGCAGTGAGGTTTTGTTAATGCTAATGAAATAGAACAAAATAGGATGCAAATATAATAGTTTATGAAGAAATTTGGGTTATACATTTGCAGTTAGGGAGGGGGTGGTGGTAAAGCATAGCATATATTAAATATGTAACCTAATCAAACCTACATACCTTTTATTTCCCTTAAACCCCCAAAAATTAAAGTTTAAATATAGTTCCTAGAGTGAGAAACCCATTTCTGTATACAGCATCTCATACAAGTACCAGGTAAAGCCTATCTGATTTACTATACAATTCTTGTGTGTTTATTGGCTACTACACAAGTACCAAGATTTTTTCTGTAAGTTTCATTTTTATAATACAAGTTGGTCAAAGTTCATGAAACTTAGTACCTTTTGGAGGGAAAGGAGTTGATGACGATGTAGACACTACAAACAACTTCCTAGGATTTGAACAATCCTTTTTTACAGATGCAAAATTTGGCCAATGAAGCAACTACATGATAATGCACTGAAGGTGTTTGAGCATGCCTGTCTGAATAGTATCCTCAGGATATACCTGAGTGATTACATATCAAACATGGATATAAAATCAATATGCTGTTTCAAGAGCTGTGTTGTCATCAAGATCAAAGAGCATTGACTGAAATGGTTGGGCCATTTCTTACAGAAGCAACCAGAGTACTTACCTTACTGAAACCTTGCTGAGTCCCTCAGCTCATGGAAGAGATGCCAAGGAGGACAGCAGAAAAACTGGTGGAACTTGGTTAGATCATATCTTGAACTTATTAGGGGGTCCAGAGAGATCCTTGATGCTAGGCTAGGTGGAAGTGCCCCCAAATACAAAGTAAGGCTATTTGTCTAGAGAACTAACTGCAGAGAAGGAAACATGTTAAAAAAAAAAACATTCTTACTTCATAATATGCAGAATGATCATAGTTGACACATTTTGTATGTAGGGGGGGGGGGTAAAGTATAGCAGGGGTAAATGTGTTAACTGTTATTAATCTGCATATTATGAAGTAAGAATTGTTTTCTTAAGACAGGAAATATATAGTTTGGGCTATACATTTGCACATTAGGGGGGGGGTTGTACTTGTAAATTATAGCAAGCCTGCATGCAAAATATGTTTAACTATGGTTATTCTGTATATTATAAAGTAAGGATTGTTTTCTTAACATGTTTTCTACTCTCCTGTTAGTTTTCTAGGCAAATGCCTAAAGTACATATATTTAGGGATTCACCAAAATTTGCAATGGAAGCAATTAGCCTAATATATTTGGAAAAAAAAGAGACATTGAGTGTTCACCATCAACCTAAAGAGTAATTTAAAAGGTATAAACTCACTAAATCTCAAGTCTAAAATTGTATGTTCTATGGTTATCCTGGTAAAATTCTAGTTCAGCTACTTTTTGCTATCTTGGAAAGGGGTAAGGTTATGAAAATGAAACTTTCAGTAATGAATCTAGGGCCAAAAACATACTCTAGGAAGGTATTGCCAATCTTGGAAAGGGGTAAGGTTATGAAAATGAAACTTTCAGTAATGAATCTAGGGCCAAAAACTATTCTGGAAAGGTATTGCTAAGCTAATATGTTACCCTCTTCTGATTTCTAAGTCTTAGAAATTTGCCTACTTGACAGGTCTATACCTATTGAAACTTTGACAAAACAGCATTTTACCTTAACTTTCATTTACCAATTTTTTTTCACTGGTTTTAGTTCTGAAAATGCAATTCCTGTTGTGTGTGTAGAATTTTAAGCCATATCAATGTAGTTTTTTTTTCTTCTAAATTTAGAAAATGTTTTGTGGATCTTCAAAACTATATAAATTAGGACTGAACAAAGTTGTAAAGCTGAAAACAGTTTTGCTGTACTTAATTTAAGCAGAAGATCTAATTTGCAAGGTTTAAAGGCATGGGCACCCATAAGCTGAATTCCAGGGGGGGGGGCAAACCTGTTCTAATTGGCACTTTTAATGCTATATAATAGAAATCTCAGAACAAAAGTATAAAAATAGGGCAGCATCATTCAGCCAGGGGGCGGAGCCCTGCGCCCATGTTTGAAGGACTGGGCACACATAGCTGATTTAGGGAATTGATTTCAAGATCAGTGGACAAACAATAGCGGTAAGAAAAATTTATGGTGAAAAATTTTCAAATAAAAAAATTATGGACACAAATAGTCAACTGGAGTTTATTAATAGCTGTGTGATTGATCTCAGCTTAGTTTTCAGTTTAGTTTTCAGCTCAGTAGTGGGGTCTTTCACCACAGACATCAATGGCTGACTATTTCCATCCTGGTAAAATTCTACTTTAGGTACTTTTAGCTATCTTGGAAAGGGGTTATGTTAGGAAAATCAAACTTTCAGAGATGAGTCTTCAGGCTACAATATGTCCCAGGAAGGTATTTTGAAGCACCTGCCTCCACTCCTTCTCTCTCTAGATGGTGGACATCCAGCACATGGCTAATATGGGAGTAAAGTTCATTTGTGATGCAAATGGATGTTATATTTAGATTGAGGATGCAATTCTAGGTATATATTTGCACATTAGGGGGTGGGGGCATATATTCTGTGAATATATAGTAAAAGAAAATTGTTTTCAGCTTCACAACTGCTCAATCCCAATTTATATGGTTTTAAAGATATGCAAATACATTTCCAAATTTAAAAAAAAACATCAACATGGCTTAAAATTCTGCTCAAATAACAGGAATTGTATTTTCAGAACTAAAGCCAGAGAAAAAGAGACTGATGACTGAAAATTAGGGTAAAATATTGTTTTGTCCAAATTTCAATAGTATATAGACCAGTCATGTAGGCTAATTTCAGGACCCTCTAGGAGGGGAAGGAGTTGAGGTAGGTTCTCCAAAATACCTTCATGGGACATACTTTGGTAAATATTTACCAAATCATATTATTGACTTACAAATGAAGTGAATATACCATTAGATGCCTTTTTTATGCTGATTACAAATATAATAATCATTTCTATCAGAAATGAATTTTAGCCCCCCCCTAAATATGTCAATTCAGGATATATATTTGCACATTTGGGGGGGGGGGTTAGGTTGAGGGGGGGGGGCTAAAATTCATTTCCAATTGAAATGATTATTATATTTGTAATCAGCATAAAACAAGGCATTGAATGGTATATTCACTTTAGTTGTTACTCAATAATATGATTTGGTAAATATTTACCATGGTCAATATCTACGAAATCATATTATTGATTTAGTAATAAAGTTAATACACCATTCAATGCCTTTTTTTATGCTGATTAAGAATATAATAAGCATTTATATCCGAAATGAGTTTCAGCCCCCCCCCCCTATATAGGCTATACCTAACCTAACCCTGAATTGGCCTATATAGGGGGGGGCTGAAACTCATTTCCGATAGAAATGCTTATTATATTCGTAATCAGCATAAAAAAAGGCATCAAATGGTGTATTCACCCTTGTCCTAACTCAATAATATGATTTCGTAGATATTGACCTTTACCCATACTTTAGCCTGTAGACCCATACCTTAATGTTTCATTTTCTTAATCTAGCCCCTTTCCAAGGTAGCCAAAAGTAGCTAAAGTAAAATTTTACCAAATTTTACAAGCTCAAATTGATGCCAATTTCTTTTAAAATTGGTGCTGATTTCAAGATCAGTTCCCAAAATCAGCTAGGCCTACATGTGCCTAGCCCTTAAACTCCAAAAAACTAAAGTTTCAATAGCCTATTATAAAACAAGAGATAGACCACTGTTGGCAATGCTCAGCATGAATCCTCCATTGAAAGAACCTGTTTGACTAGTTTCTTTTACCATCTTTGTTTTATGAAATATCATATGTTTTACACCAAATAGAACAGTAGGCTACCAAGATTTTTAAAGGTCAGGGCCTTCAAGAGAAAGGAGTGGCAGTAGGTACATCAAAATAACTTCCTGGGGTGAACTTTAGTCAGTAGACCCACATCTGAAAGTTTGAATTTCCTAACCTAACCCATTTCCAAGATAGCAAAACAGCTGAACTAAATGTTACCATAATATTACCCCTTCTTTTCTCCCTGTCAGATTTTCCACTATAAGCTAATCGGGTAAAGTAATACCATCGTGACAATCTTCAATCTCAACATGTAGCCTAAATCTAGAAGATTCTTAATGCAAAACTAAGGCTGTTATAAACAGAAGCTTAGGGCACAATACGAGTGCTTAAAAACTAACTTTACAGTGCACCACTCGGTTGGTGGTTCACCACCTTGGCAGATCTTACTAATGGCATGTATAGTCAAGTTTTCGAGTTTAATTTGAAGTGTAATGAGATTAAGACAGATAAAGATGAAGGAAAATCACGTACCATTTTTATATTTATATTTTATGCCCCTTCTTCGGCGACTGAACGATGAAATTCTTCCTTTGAAGGACTTTGACAGGATTGCTTGATTAGAGGTATGAAGTATGAGCTAAAGTGCGAAAACACACACTACATTGGTCACACACTACAGATGCAAAAAAACGGTCTGGGTTCGATTAAAGAGTTTTATATCGATCAAGTTCAGCGTCCAAAGAGTTTGAGACTTAGTCTAAGATTAAATCAAAAATGTTGAGATTGTCTGAGTCAAATGGTGGCTAAATATATGGAACAGTTATAAGTGATGTTGCAAAAGAAAGTAATAGATTGAAAGTTAATTTGAGCGTCACATATTTGGCCACTTTAAGTCCAATACGCAGTCAGTGCTAGACTTATTGAAAACAAAGGTGCATATACTTGAGATCACTATGAAATAGAGTCAAAAGTCTCGGTAGGTGATATTGAAAATTTAGCCAAATAAGCTGTTTCTGAATATTCATAAAATTTTCAGCAAGACAAGAAGTCCAAGCTCCATCGGAGTTATTCTAAAAAGGAAACGAAATAAATCAACTTAAAAGACACTGCTCTCTAACACAATTGACGTTGAGGCTCATAAATATAAAGATTCTTCACTATCACGCAGAACAGCTCCCACTTCACTTCTCAATACAACCACATCCACAATTACTTATTATAATCGTAGCTCTCTGGTTCCTCCCTCCCTCACCGGACGCACAATCACCTCACCTAATTGACTAAACAAACATAAAAGTAAAAAAATAGAAATAATATTAAATACTAAACTTATTTTAATCCAATTTAACTTCTATTTATTTGACCTTTCTCTGAATAATTCTTTAAATTATTTTTTAAGGGCCCAAGTGGTCTTTTACACCTCAGCTCTTGCGGAAGCATATTCAACGCTATACTACAAAGTATATCCAGTGCAAAATCCGAAAGCACCGTTGGTGTTAGTCTCATCTAAATGTCAAAAGCAGATCGGCTGTTTTGATCATATTGTTCAGACTCCAACCTAAAAGGATTACGAAAAGGAGATGGAAGTGATCGGGAGAAGAATCTAAAAATATAAACTGAGCATGACAGACAGTGGAGTGAACCAAAGGAGAGATAATCATCTATACTTCCAATTATTTCCAGTGGACGCTTATGTATTGAATCACCTCTGTTCAGGTACGATTTGAACGTCGATTACCTAATTGTCGCACAATATTGGAGATGAGGCGTCATAAGTCCGTTGTAAAGTAGACGAAGTATTTTTGTAGAAATGTGTTCTTCGGCATCCTGATAATGCCAAGATTGCGGGAGAGCTTAGTTCTACAGCCTGGATGCGGTGTAAAAAAGATAAGTTTTCATCCAGAAGTATACCTAGATGCCTGGAAAAACCCGTTTCTGGTGGCCTAATCGTTCCTGGAGATGTCGTAGTTCCGGCTATTTCTCGATGAAGAGTTCTGATCCTCGAAAAAAAAGAGAACACACGATTTGTTAACATTATTTACAAGTCGATTTGTATCCTTTCATATGTAAGTTTCTTCAAAGATGACTTGTAGTTTTCTTTGAAGCACTAACATGCCAGTATCACAGAAAGTCATTGTAGTGTCATCTGCGAAAGCCATCAGTTTATCAAAGTTACTGTCATCATTGAAAATGTCTTCACCACAGCATAGTTTGCAGCACCTTGAAGTCCTGGTATATGGGTTTAGGACACGACTTAGGTCAGTGACGCGAACTTAAAGTAACAGTGGACCTAGGATCGATCCCTTCGGCACAACGAAGTTAATGACGACATAATTCAACGGGTCTTTTCCTATGTAAATATGCCGGTTGCTAAGGTCGGACTGGAACCATTCTAGTGACTGTCCTCTAACTCCGATGTATGTATTTTAATTTACCTAGTAGAATTTGCTGATTCATACAGTCATACGCTTTTTTAATGTCAAGCAAGATAGCAAATGGCACAAGTCTTGGGTCAAGTGTTATGTTCACAAATAAGCTCATTAACGTCAGCTTATCTTCTGCTGAATGTCCTGGTCTGAGTCTGAAATGTCTTTGGTTTGGGAAGCCCTTCACTATGAGAAAAGAGTAAAGTTGGTTCTTCATAGGCTTTTCAAAAACTTTGGAAAACATTGAGAGAACTGAGATGGGTCGGAAGTCGGACGGGTTATCTAGAGAGCCCCTTTTTTGGAAAGGGACTATTCGTGCTTTCTTCAGGAGTGATGGAAACACCCCAGTCTGCAAAGAGAGGCTTATAAAGTGTGTTAACAGTTTTAAGATGGACTAGAGAAACGGATTTTTTAATGTGGTCACTTATGGCACACTTGATTATGATAATGATGAACAGTTCATCCCCTCTTCCTCTAACTAAGGAAAATTGAACGATTTTTGTGCAATACGGAGTCTGAAATACCTGCCTAGCAGTAACATAGCCAGTTCTAATAAGGGGCTGTATACAGTTAGCTTTTTGGTTAGCTCTTTCAAACTGAAGATTGAAATCTGGTTATATTCTCAGTAAAAAAAAAAAAAAAGGATATATCTCAATTTGCCCAGATGCATCAATCGCAGACTGAAAACAAGAGATTTTAAAAGGGGTAAAGAAGGAATCTACTGCAGCAAAAAAGAACATTGGAATACACATAGGTATGATTGTGCCAAAACAGAAATAAGGATGGACTCGGTAGCGTAGCACCAATTCGGTCCCCCATGGATCGCTAGATCCCTCCTCATTCTTGGTAAACAGTGTAAAAAGCGAAAATGATCCGCGTAAGACTAAATAGAACTCATTAAATTTGATTTTCTTCTCTGGTTCGGACTCTTGTTAAGTCAATAACACAAAATAACGATTATCAGTAACTACTGACCGTGATTCTTCCACTGCTAGATGTGGTCTTGACAAGATTCTACATCCCATTACAAATAGTTGAAATACGACATAAAATGATGTGACGATTGCAGATTTCCAAAAAATAAAAATAAAAACAATGTCTCGTTTTGTTTTCGTTTAAGTTTTATAGTGGTTGAATTTGCAAAGCTCGCACTTTCGTTGTGTAAGAAATATGTCGATCTTTTTTTTCTGTGAAGCGTGTGTCAAGGACTTTGCAACTCAGCTTGAAGGTTCTCACGTCTAAGTACCGGGATATTTCCTAAGGAGTAGCCTGAATAGTGACCAGTACCACCGAGGAGTGGCTGTATGCATGAAATGTTGACAAAACGTATAGAAGATAAATCTTTCTACTTTTCTCCCTACTTGTGTTTTGGGTTGAGCATGCAGCTATTAGAATATAATTCTAATAGAGTTTGTATTTGACGAAAGTTTTTGAATATTTACACTCTCTATAGGTGGTTTTTTGCCCCCCCCCCCACCGAAAAAAATGATTCTCACCTAGTTGCGTTACGTTTAATACATATTTTGAGTAGCTGGAATTTTCTTCAATTGGCTTACGAAGGTTTCAATATGTCTATGGCTAGTTGGTCTCATGGTATTGGGCATTCCAGTGCTAACCCCACCTATGTGTAACAACCCAAACCCTTGCCAATAACCTCCTAACCAAGCTCATTGACCGGCCCGCTAGGTTTAGACATTAAAAAACACCTTTACTACGTAAACTTCTGATAACTAATGACTCTAAAAAGATAGTTACAACTCTATACCATCCATCATTTGATGTAAGTGACTAAGTTTGTATCTTGAATGAAATCACCATCGATAAACGCCTGAATAACATAGTAAAACCAAGACTTGATCAATTACAAACTGATCTGTGAAGATTTGTCAAAAATAAATTGGGAAGAACACATAACTCAGGACAGAGATGTTAAACCAATTGTAACTTCTTCAATTCAACAGTGCTTAGCCTAGAAAAAAGACACTCTAGCGCATATTGGTCAGAAAAATCAAAGTCACTCCCTATCCGGTATTTGAACCAAATATTAACTTCTATTGTTTTTGTTTAGTTTAAACGTTAATTTCCATTTGTTTTAGTCTTTACCGGTGTGTTTAATAACACTTTTGTTCTTTTTAGGTTTCATTTATTCATTCACTGTAGTTTATCTTCGTTTTAGGATAGATTTGTTACCCTTCACGTTACTAGAGTATTTATCATTTGCCCCCCCCCCAACTTCCAGGTTCAGCATTGAGACTCCCATGACCCCTGACAGTAACTAAAAGTTATATTTGGTTCATCATATCCATTCCCAAAATGTTGCAGATAAGTTATTTTGATAATCTTTGCACGCTTTGTGCCTTTTAGTTCACCTTGCTATTACAGCATAAAAAAGGGATTCACGACAAAAAATTTTGTTGAATTAGAAATTAATATTTTCACCCTTCCGCCCTCCTAGGTCTTTACCACCAGCACAATATTTGAATTCCCCTTGTCCTCGGCACAATACACAGAGTTTTCAAATCAATCCCCTAAGCCGTTCCCGACTTTATGCAGATGCTGTATTTTCAAGCCTTAATGAGGGGAAATCTTTTTAATGTTCTCAGGTACACGAATCATTTCGTGGGTATACTGTTGGGAACTCTGGTAGCTAGTCGCTTAGACGGCGATCTCGAAGAGCTCCTAGCCAACCATATACCTGAGACGAAATATACCCATTTGTTCAACAACAACACATTTGAGTACAGTGTGTAATTAGCATACATTAGGTCGTCAAGGGCTGACGAGGGGTCATCCTGACTTAGGATGTAAATCTATAAGACGTTTAAACCATTTTTTTTTATCAGTATAGTTAAACTATAATACTGTATATAATATTAATACTCTGGTAGCTAGTCGCTTAGACGGCGATTTCGAGGAGCTCCTAGCCAACCATACAGCTGAGACGAAATATAACCGTCTGTTCAACAACAAGACATTTGAGTACAGTGTGTAATTAGCATACATTAGGTCGTCAAGGGCTGACGAGGGGTCATCCTGACTTAGGATGTAAATCTATAAAATGTTTAAACCATTTTGTTAACAGTATAGCTGTCTAGAAATTTGATTTATGCCACTGGTGTGCACAGAAGCACCAGGAAACATTATTGCAACGGAGAGAGGTCAAGACGCCCTCTGACCATATCTGGCCACCTGAATAGACCACTAGAAATTTCCGTTTGTGTTCTGTTGCTCCTGTCTTCAACTTCCCACACCCCTCACTTCCGTATGATATGATCCAGAAAAAAACAAAACAATAAAAATTTTAAATAAAAAATCTGAGGAGGCCTCACCTTTCACTAAGCAACTGTTTTTTTTTAAATGCATCTGACTGATGCCAATGGCTAAAATCAAGTGGTTTAAGCAGAAAGCTTTGACAATGGAAAAAATTTATTTCTTAGGATTTCTTGCATGAAATCAATCAAAAATTGATTTCATGTGCCGCGCCGTTAGTAGTAGCTATTGAACTAAGCCTAGATTCTGCTTTAATTCTAACCTAGGCACTCTACATCTTTTTTCTTTCTTTTTCAAAAGGTATGAGTGAAAACTCCAAGAAAAAGCAAAATAGTATTGGTGACTTCTTTTTGAAAATCTCGAAAATAGCCTAGCCTTCCACCTCGATGCTAAAAAGCTCTGACATACTGTAGATCTTTGTGATGATACAGATCGTACTATAGAAAATTGGTCAAAAATACTTGCGCATGGCGTAAATCAGAAACCAAATGGCAGTAATGGTAACAGAACACCGAAAGAGCAACATTTTTTCCGCATGTGGGAACAAGACTAACAGCTGAAACATTCTTTAATTTGGTCACCAAATGATGGATAGTCAGCATATTGGAGGTTTTGCTGCAAATCTTGGATATAAAGTGAAGATCTAAAGACAAGATGCTCATTCACAGCCAAAAAAACACGCAAAGAGAGAGTAAAAATTGACGAAATGATATTCCCTTTAATCCATTTACTCAATCTTCATTCGAGCAAAAGAAGGCTATCTCTGCGTGTGAAATGTAGATAACTGGGTTGTTTGTCTCTGAAGATGTATCTTTCAAGAAGGCTGATCTTTTACTATTGTGTCTCAAGGTATCCATTCCCAATTCAAACATTGTCAAGCAGATAAAGCTGGAAAGGACCAAATTCAAAGTAATAACTAATGATTTGATGGTATCACATGACCATCACAGATTAGATGGCCTTCTAACAAAAACCTATTATGCAGCTATATGAGAAAAGATGACTAACAAAAAGTTCACAAAGTCCTTGGTTCTGAAGTGAAATATAGACACCCAGAAACTTTGCTTACAAAAACAGGCCTCCTGGGCTAAGTGAAGGCAAATGACGGCTTGAGAGGACAGCTGAAACGACTTACTGAAAATTGCCAGAAGGATAGTAGATTTCATGAAGCAAAGATGATGGTGATTGCTTGTGACAATGCTTCTCTAGATTTCAAAGTGTAAAATAGCCTTGGCAGGCTATTCCAGGCTGAACATCCTCACCTTTTCATGCTTAGATGCACAAACCATTTATTTGCACTATGTTATAGCTATGTGTCCATATTTCTTTCAGATCATTAGAGTTTTTCCTAAGGATCTTATAAACTTTACTCTGTGGAATCTGGAAGGGTTTGCTGAGCTGAACTATACAAAGAGATTAGAGATGCGTTTATTCTCCGCAGAATAGTCTTCTGCAAATAGCTAACACAAGCCTGCTTTTCTTAGAAACAGCTATCAAACGAGCTTTGGAAGCGTGACATCCCCTCTGACTTTTTTTAAAAGAAACATTCAAAAGATCCTATCACATCAAGCAATGGAATAGAATATAAAGCATCCGAGATAATTTCGTATATTAAAAGCCATGACAAGGGCGTAAGTGTTCTTCTTGTGTTGTCCTGAAAAAAAAAACATGAACTTCCAATTTCAGTATAAGATACAACAGGGGCGTCCTAAGGATCATTTTATTGGGAGACGATCTTTTTAAATTTTTCCGAATTGCTACCTGATTTATGTTGGATTTTCTGCAAAAGTCAAGAATTTTATGAAATTTTGGCCAATTTTGCAAAATTTCTGCTGAAATTTTCGCCTTCAGCAAAAATTTTACAGAATACCAAAAAATTTGGGTGGTTTTTCCTTTTAATAATCAATAAAAATATTTTTTTATGTAACCCTTATTCTTTTACCAAGCAAAACATTTAAACAAGAATACACTATTATATATGTAGCCACTAGCTTCTGTATGGTTTATTCTAAATTTGCCAAAAGTCTTCTGCTATTGGCTGAATTTTGTGGACTTTCCTGAAAAAGCTAAATAAAGTTCAACTTTTATCCGACAGCAATAAAGTCAACAAAGTTAAGCGAGGAAAACAGTTTATCAGCTTTGTGGACAGCTTTATGAACTTTATTAAGGCCATGGGAGCCCCGCATAAAATCTATTTAATTTACAATCTTTATGCTGAGCTTGTGTGCTCCATCCAATCACGGCTGATGCCGATAGGCAATTTCTCTAATGACTAACACCAAAGCCAAGTTGAGAAATAATCTGAAAGTTGACTAACTTCAAATGCGCTTTATTTACGTTTTGAGCCTGAAAAAGTCATAATGAAGACACGGTTTTGCTGAGTAAGTTTTCAAAGTTTAGTACAAGGCCGGCGTTGAAATTGCGTGTGAACAAAATAGACATTGGATTGGATTTTCAGCATACTTTTTAACTGAAATAAATTCAAAAGAGCAGAATTATTTAATGTTTTGCTATTAAATGGACTATAGAGGTATGTCCCTGATCGATTATGCCATGAAGATCTTTTGCGTCATTCTTTTGAATCGTTTCAAAGACGCAACATACACGTTAACCCGTCCTGAACAAGCAGGCTTCAGACAAGGTAGAGGCTGTCCTGAACAGATATTGAATATTCTCCTCATCCTTCAGCAGTACAGCAAGTTTCATCTACCCCCTTCTCATCGCCTTTATTGCCAGAGGAGCTCATTGAGATACTCCGAAGTGCGTATAAGGACACTGAGACTTGCGTCCGTGTTTCCGGCAATCATACTTCTAAGTTTCCAATGGAGTTTGGGGTAAAGTAGGGATGCCCCCTGTCGCTTTTATTATTCAACTACGCGATAGACTGAATCATAAACAATACAATGAGAAAGCACAGCGGAATAGTCTTCGGACAAATAGCTGGTTTCCTCCAGTCCCTGACAGATCTGGACTTCGCAGACGACATTGCTGAGCTGGAAACTACCACCGATAGCTTACAAAGCATGATCAACGATACCTCTGAGGTCTCGAAGTGCATCAGAGTGACCATCAGCAGCGGAAAGACAAAATAAAGTGTTGGCTCTCAACCAACCTGCTCCTTGCCAGGTTACCCTCGAGGATGAGCCAATAGAAAACGTCGAGGAATTCAAGTATCTTGGCTCTATCATAATATCAGATGGCGAAGCTGAAAGGGATATTTCTGCCCGCATAGCAAAAGCCTGGGGAGTCTTTACTAGTCTAAAAAAAGAACTATGGACCAGACGGGAGATCTCAACCAAAACAAAAGTCAGAATCTATGTTGCAACTGTTCGAGCAGTATTACTGTATGTTTGCAAGACATGGCTGATCAAGGCTGAAGGCGCGAGAACTTTGGGCGTATTTGACCACCGCTGCCTTCGTTACATCCTCTGCATTAAGAGATGGGACAAGATTTCTAATAGTGAAGTAAGGAGTCGCTGTGGCCAATCAGAAGAGCTATCGCTTATCATTAAAAGACGTCACCTGAAGCTCCTCGGCCACACATTGCGTCGTCCCGAAGCCATGATGTGTCAAGACGTCCTTGTCTGTGAACCAGCCCCTCCTGGAAACGAAATCAGGAGGATAAAAGAAGAAACTGTGGCAAAAATTTAAGTAGGATCTGGAACCGTGGGGAGGATTCAGGAGACACGGTCGGAGATGGGACAAAGACTGGCCAAGGATCGCCGGAGAAGCTGCAGCCGACCGGTCCAAGTTATCTTTGGAAGTCATCCCAAGATCCTTTGGTGCCGAGCAGGATAGTTCATCGTCTGGTTCCCGCCGAAAGTAAGTAAGTAAAGTAGTTATTAAATAGAAGCCCGTGAATTTTATTGTGTCATTATTTGAATAAATATGATCATCCTATTGTCATAGGAAATTTGATTTTTCGTTTAATTGATTTCATGAATACATAGTTACTTAGAATAATAATAATACTATCTCTATATCAGTTTGAATGTTGCCTATTGGGACACATCTTCTAGATGTATCACTTTCATGTTGTGATTATACAATGTCTGAAGGTTAATTTTTACCAAATCATATTATTGAGTTAGGAATAAAGTGAATACACCATTCGATGCCTTTTTTTATGTTGATTACGAATACAATCATCATTTCTATCGGAAATGAATTTCAGCCCCCCTAACGTAACTTAACCCCCACCCCCATATATGCAAATATATATCCTGAATTGACATATAGAGGGGGGGGCTAGAAATTGAGTTCTAGCCTCTAGAACTCAATGTCTAGGATTTTTGATTGCAGCCAATCAGAATGTGTCGAGATCCACTATTTTCAGCATTTTTGTTTTCTCATTGATTGTTTTTTTCATTTCAGGCAAATATACAACACCAGAAATAATAATGAAGCACACTAAGGTAATTGTTTTGCTTATCTCATCCATTAGCTTGTGACGGTAAAAATAGGGATTATAATATTTGAAAGTTTTGTCCGCATAAGCTCTGTTGATTGGCTAGAAATGACAATTTGAAGCTAAATTTGTAGTTTTAGCTAAACACCGAATTTTGCATGTGAACGGTCGTTGCCTAGAAATTGGATTCTGGCTAGACACGTGTCTAGACATGGGATTCTAGCTAGACACGCTTCTGAACGCCGCTTAAACCAATTACCTATTCGAAAAAAAAAATGTTTCCTGTTGCTCCACGAGCGGAAATAATTTGCGACCGAAAGTTTTTTTTCTGGAGGGAAACTGAAAGTGTCTCTTTTTTGGTTGCTATGCTACATTGGTTCAAAAAAGTTTCGCACCCCTGCTATAGACCTATAGTTGTCAGTTTTAAAAAGTGTAATGGTCAAAATATTTGAATGTATACTGGTCTGGAAATGGATGAAGTTTATTCCGTTTTACAAGCCAAAGTTGATCTTGGAAAAGTAATTTGAAGTTCAATTCTAGGCTAGAAAAAAATTATTATTAACAGTGATGAATGAGGATTTAATCCAAGTTGGATACTTAGGAATTTAAGCTGTCAGCATAGTAGGCTAGCATAGGCCTATGCATTGGTTTAAATTCAGAATAATCTTGTGGGAGGGGTGACCTCTTTTCTCAATAAAGAGTCTAAAATAGGGAGAAATAGAGATTATCCAATAGGAAATATGCCAAATTTGCAGGTAATTCCAATGCTGGTAAAAGACCAAAGGGTAAAAGACCTCTTTTTGGGAAAGACTAGCCTACTTTTCTTTGGTACTCCAGAAAAATAGAGATGGGTGTTTAGACCACCCCTATTTTACTACAGCATGATGCAATGTGAGGATAGTATCAAGAGCCCCACCTTCTTGGTGAAATTTCCACCAATGACTTGTCAGCATAAATTAAAAATGTGGTCTCTGTTTTGACTAATAATTGAAAAGAAAAAATTATATTTCATATTTGTAAGTTATAGAACATCAGCTTTCTGTCAATATGTGAGTAAAGCTGAAATGCTGAGATGATATATAGGCCTACATCAAAATAGGATTATTAGTGATGTATATATGTATGATATATACATCAAAATAGGATTATTAGTATTTCCAAAGAGAGGTCCTTGTAGGTAAGTCAATTAACTAGCCTAATAATTTCAAGTGTTTGATTTTAAATAATTTGAATAATAACCATGCTGGTGTATAGCTTAGATTTTTAGTTATTCTTTCATATATACAATTCTTCTCAATTTCTCTGTGGTAACAAGGTGTGAGGGTTTGAGTTTTACACAATTTTGCTCAATTGGATACTGTTTTTTTTACCCTAAGGACAAGATGAAGACACTATTCATGCCTTTTTAGGCTTTTTGTAAATATAATAATCATTTCACTTGCAAATACAACTTAGTTCTAGTTTAAGTGGTGTGCCACCTAACAAGAAACATTTAGGCCACCAAAGAAGCAGGGTTCAGACTTGCCTATAAATTCCTATATTTTAATGCATTCCTATAAAATGCCTATATTTTGGCTAAAATCCTATTATTCCTATATTTTTGGCTGAAGAGTGCTAAGAACATTGCTCATGACATTGCTCAAGAACATTGCAATTTTTACTGCTCATTAGGTAAGCCAAGATGTGATTTTCTTTGCTTTTGACTGCTTGTCAACTGTGGTGTCTTTCAGTGTAGATTGATAATTAATTACAACTGTTGACCTGTTTGAACTTAACTAATGCTTTGTTTTAAGCTTAGTAAGCTGCTTCTGCCTGGGCTTGGCTGTTGTGCTGACTTTTTTTTTTTTTTTATCAAAAATAGACTACAATACTGAAAAGATTGAATATCATTTTCTGATACATTTTTTAAATCATTATTCTTTCATTTCTTTCATCCAGTGGTATTTGGTCATCCTTTCTGCGTTTCCTCTTCTTTTTCATTTTCTCAATAATAAGTGGTGATACATCACGTAATGGATAGAATCAAACCGGCTTTTGTTTCCTTTTCGTAATCCCAAAAAAAAAAAAAAATCAATCCTGATTTTTTCTTCTTTTTTTATCTAAGACTTCTTGCTTATTTGTAATCTAACTTGTCTCTATTTCTCTATTATTCCTTAACTTTACTGCATATCTATCTTAACTCTTACTCGACGTTCCATAGCTTTCCATCTTTTTAATTACTCACATACATTATTTTTTCTCTCCTGTTACCTTTTATTTACATTTTTCCTAATTGTTTTTTTCATTCATACGATTCTCTATCCATTAATTTACCATACAACAATTTCAAAATTCTCATTCTAGCTACCCACGGCAGCAAAGGGCTGCTCCTTATTGATTAGGCCTATAACATATAGCATTAAAATACAAATTTACAATGCATATGTTTTTGTACTTTAAAATATATTCACCTTTCTTATAACACTTTAATACACTTTTCAATATATTTACATAAATAAAAGAAAAAATTAAAAATATAACACCATTTTTTTTTAATACATCACATTTCAACACACTCTACTCTTGCTGGGCCTTGCATCATTAGGTAGCTACAGTAATCCTCAAAACAATTCCCAAAAATCAAATACTTCACAATCCAGGTGAATCATACCCCCCTCAACATATAAAATAAATTCCACTAGTTTAAAATAAATTCCAAACAAACATTAAAAAAAATGACCAAATCTAAAATCTATAATCTAAAAATTCATAAAATCCAATACTATAACTATTCATTTAGATTTAAATCTTACCTAATAAATAAACTTAAAAATACTGAATAATTCCTGAAGCTAACTATTATCATCTAAAAATTCTAATTAGGGCCTAAACTTTAAAATCAAACACTTCATTAAAAGTTCAAAATATTTAACTTAAAATCTGCTCTGATTCCATATACCAAAATTAAAAACTCCATTTTCTACTCTTCTACCTAGATCCTTACCACAAAATGAAAAAGCAAAAATCATACAAATGTAAAACCTTAAACCCTATAATGTTTTCTCAACTCTCCTTTTATTATTATTATTTTTTTCCCTTTTTTTAACAGCACATCCTTGCCCACCAAGACACAAAAACTATTCCCTTCTACTTTATACCAAACACGTTCTCAGTTTTCTTACAGTTCATAATCTTCCTTCTGCTTTTCTTTTTGCTTCCACATGCAATAACAAAAAAAGCGATACTATATACACTATTGTGCTTGTATAGGCATAATCATCTACTTTGAGGTACACAGCTTTCTCTTAATTAATTACATCTTTTTTACCTGTAATACTTGCCAGTAAAGTCCTCAGTCCTTGTACATTAGTTTCTTGTTTTTCACATTCTAACTTTACATGATATTGCGTTTCTAGTATTTTCTCGCATAGCTGACAAAGTCCATTACTACCACTCATATTCATCTTTACTTTTGACTCTTCTGTGGGTAACAAATTATGCATAAAGAAAAACATATGTTCTTTAACTTTTGGTGGCAATAAGCAACTTTCTAGTAGTATGAAACTTTTGTCTGCCTCTTCTTCACTATAACTTCCATTTTCAATTATTTTTAGTGGAAGAAGCTGCTTCTTTTTTTCATAATATTCCTTAAGTTTTACTTTGTCAGTTTTCCCACTTATCTCAAGTGACATTCCTAATTTTTCTATTTCATAAATTTCTTCAAATGCTTGATTATATTTTGGAGGATATTTCTTTTCTTTTTCATATTTCATACCAAGCACTTGTTGGTGATTCTTTTTTCCTTGTCACTTGTTCCAACATTGTCCTAATAATTAGTTCTTTCATCTTACATTCCACATGTATGACCTGAAGGCCTCCATGATTTCTATATATGAACATATTGTCTGTTTTCAATTTAGATGGAAATTTTTCATTCCATATGTACTGGTAAATTGCACACACAATCTGCTTTAAGTGTCTCTTTTTGGGTTGAGAAACAAAGAACAGATACCATAAAACCGGGCAAGCATAAATATTCACATACTGGGCTCCCTGTTGAACTGTCATACCTCTTCCATATCCTTGTCTAAGGGCATTCTGAATTTCAATATTGTACTTATCCAATTTTCACTTTCCGTTCGGCTCCAACTTCTTTGAAAAAACACACCCAATATTTTAATTTTTTCCTTTCTCAGGATCCCCTCATACACCTCTTCTACTTCGTCTCCCAGTGATAGCATTTCACACTTATTTCTATTGAGCTGTAGCTTGTAGATGTCACAATATTCAACTATGCACTGAACAGCCACTTTGAAATCATCTTCAGTTTCTGTGTATGTTGTCAAATCATCTACAAAACTGTTCAACTTCATTGCCACATTTTCTATTATAATGCCATTCATTTCCTTAGATAAATATTGAAGTAACAGGTCAAAATGTATTTCAAACATTAAAAGGCTCAGTGGGCATCCTTGGTGCACTCCAGTTTCTGCTTCAAATACTCCTGTAACATCACTATTCACACAAATTACCTGTACTATTTTTTCAATTATCCTATTGATCCATTTTATGGATGTCTTGTGGAAACCGTAGTAATTCATGATCCATACTAATATTTTTTTCTTATTTTATTTTATCAAAGGCCTTTTTAATATCATAACTTGTTATCCTATACTTTATTTTCTTTTTTACCTTTCGACTTCCTGCTTGTATTATTACGTCTCTTATATTGGCCAGTACATCTGCTGTTTTATGGTTTTCTAGTCCTCCTCTTTGGTTTACACTTAGTATGGATGGTAGCACCTTTTTTTAGACGGTTTGCTAATACTTTAGACATAATTCTGTAATCGCAATCTGTGATATTAACTGGCCTCCAGTTGTTGAGGTCTTCAGGGCTACCTTTTTTTGGTATTAATTTCATCATCCCTAAACACTGTATCTTGATATCATCATTGTTTAGTAATTCATTAAAAATATCTGACAGATGTTCTGTGATTTGTTCAACATGTGTCTTATAAAATTTGTAGTGTATTCCATCAAGTCCTGGTGTTTTATTGTTTTCCGTTTCCATAATAGCTTTTTTCATTTCTTCTTTTGTTATTTTTGCTATTAGTATATTATTTTCTTCCTCTGTCACTTGATTATATTCAATCTTTCGAAAAAATTTGTCCACTCTCTCCTTTTCTTCTTCTGTCTCTCTTATAAATACATTCTTGAAGAAGGATCTTACTTTTTCCATGATATCTTCCATTTTCTCAGTTATTACCCCATATTTCTTTTTAACTCTTTTAAGAATAGTTTCTTTTGCTTGCTTTTTCTCCTTGAAAATAAGTGTTGTTGTTAGTTGTTCATTCCTTATCTGGTCCTCGCATTTTGCTCTTATCCTATAGGCTTCTGCCTTCTTTTGTTCTATTTCTCTTATTTCAAATAGAGTCTCGAAATATTCCTTATTTGAATTTCTCCCTTCATTTATCTCTCTTTTTAGTTCATAAACTATTCTATAAAGAAATTTCAGATACTCATCACTAGTTTTTGATGATTCTAGTGAAATTTTCTTTACCTCTTGCATAATTCTGGACTTCATCGTCTGTTTCCAGTATTTGGGTAGTAGCTTGGGATGTATTTCCTTCATCGTTTTCAATAGCTTCCCTATCTTTGTCTTACATTAATCACTTCCTAAGACTGCAGTTTTCATTTCCCATGTAGATTTCTTTCTTTTTCCTTGCATTTTTTCACTAACACTGCATTGTGGTCAGTGAAAGACACTATCTTGTGTTCTATGTTTACCATTCTTAACATTACTTTTGATGCATAAACTCTGTCAAGTCTTGCTCCACCTCCATGTTTTCCTACCCAGTTTATTCTTGTAAAGCTGTTTATCCTCTTAACTCCCTCCTAGACATCTACCAGTTCCAGCTCATTTATTAGCTCAACCAATGCTCTGCAAATATTACCTTCTCGGGCTATGGCGTCTTTCTTACTTGATACACAGTTAAAATCTCCAAGTAATATTAATTCATTGGAGGATAAATACTGCAATGTCTTGCCGGAAAAATTTCTCTCCGTTTTTCCTATTTTGGGATCCGGAATCCGGATGGTGCATAAACATTGATATATGTTCTTCCATTTATCACACAACTGATAATTCTTCCTTCTTCGTTGATTCTGACATTTTTTGGCTCAAACTGACGTTTATATACCACTGCTACACTATCGTCACCAATGCACGTGTTTGTTAAGTATTTGTATTCGGGTTTTACGCTTTTTAAATTATCAGTATCACTTTCTTGTACAAAAGCTAATTCTATACTTTCTGTCATCAGAAAGTCTCTTAGAAACTGTTGTCTCTTTCTTTGCTTCAGTCCATTTACATTTAAACTTATAAGCTTTTTGGATCCAATTCTAATCTCGTTTCATTCTCCTCTTCTTCACCAGTTTTTGCTTTCTTTTTCTCTTTTTCTGATCCACTCGATGATGTTGACGTATTCATTTCTACTTCTACCATGTTCACCAATGTATTATCCACGTACTAGTCCACCAACAACACCGGTGTAATGCTATTCAGGATAGCTTCCATATTTTCGATGTGTTTCAACGTTCCAGATTCTTTCTCTTTTTCTTCGTTTTTCTTAAACCGTCTGTTTTTATTTCTTTTCATCCCCCTTGTTTTGACTCCTGGTGTAGAATGGCTACGAGGTCGTATACCTGTGATCTCTTCTTCTTTTTCACTATCTTTTGTTGCTTACTGTTGATTTAGCTGACTTCTTTTTAGGTTTTTTCCTTATTTCTTTCTTTGTAGCCTCTATGTTTTCTGTCTGAGTTTTTTGTTTCTATTTTTGTTCTTCTCTCATTTTGTGCTGACTTAGTAGCCTATGTTTTGTTTTTTGTTGTGCTGGGCCTGTCCAAAATGAGTGAAGATCAGTATATAGGCTATCAATCTCTGCTTAATGAGACTGGAGTTCTTTCTTGCGACTTATGCGTTTCCTGGCTGAACGAACGCTATAAAAGGCAGATGCGAATACGGCCCAGTATCAGACATATCCACATTTTTTCGTTTTATGGTTTTTTAATTGCGGGATGCCATTTTGCATGTGATGCTTGGTAATTACGTATGGGACCTACCAAGTTTAATAGTTCATGGTATGCTAAGACGGATTGCAGCGGTAGAAAGATTGGCGAATGGTTCATGACTGGGAACAACCAGTACTCGTTCTTTTGAAAACTCTGCTTGGAAAATCTTGGTTGCACAGCTGAGGTTGCTCAGCTAAACCAACATATACAATCTGCAGAACACAAAGCCGCAGTTACTACTCAACTACATCCACTACAGCTTCACCTGACCGGACAATCTCGATTTAATGAAACAACCAAGGATAAACCATTAGTTGGTACAAAAATGTTTTGTGAGCGTGATGCCGCTTATAAAGCTGAGTTGATATGGGCACTTCAGACGGTACAGCGTTCCATGTCTGGTAACTCTTTAGACCATATTGTCGTAACCTTCCATGCGATGTTCCCGGGTAAGATCCCCGATGGAATATCCCTATGTGCGAAGAAACTCACGTATCTGATCACCAATACGCTGCATCCTTACTGTAAGCAAATGCTTGTGAAGGACATTCTGTCATATTTTGTACTAGAATATGACGAGACAACCAACAACGCTGGCATGAAAGAGTTACTGATACCTGTTCGATATTGGTCCTCATAGGGAAATGATGAATTTATCTGACCAGGCATTTCACGCCATCTACCACATCTCTGATCCCCAGGACTTCCGAATCCTATATGTTGGCCTGGGAAATCCTATAAAAATAGGACAGAGCCTATAATTTGATACTAACCAACCAGTCCGAACCCTGAAACTGCTTAATTAAATTTTAAAGTACTTTTATATATCATTCCAAAAAGTGCTTCACTTGACTTTATCCCCTCTCCTCCTGGATGTTTGAATATATAATTAAAATTATATTTTCTTTATGGATTTTTCATACATGATTCTTTTCTTCAAATTAAATACACAGGCTGATGGTGGAGTGAAGGGACCAGGGAAGGGGAGAGTCCTTTTATAGAGGAAGAAAACCCTGTATATATATATACATATATATATATATATATATATATATATATATATATATATATATATATATATATATATATATATATATATATACATATATATATATATATATATATATATATATATATATATATATATATATATATATATATATATATATATATATATATATATATATATATATATATATATATATATATATATATATTATATATGCCTTTCTCTCCTTGTATGCGAACAGTCATCCTTAAGCTGTAACCAAGCATTGCTCAATACTAAGATCAATAAACAAACTTGAATACTGATATTTCTCCTATCCATTCTAAACAATTGTTTTTACCATTATTTGTCTACTAAAGAAACCACTATGCCATTTAAGGCTGCATTTAAGAGGAGGCAGATTGGTAGGTGTGCCCAGACAATGCTTAAAAAGAGACCTTTTTGAGGCCAAAATTTCTATGTTAAAAAGTATTTACATGATTTTGTCATAATGCTATTAGCAAAGTCTTCTATGTTGTCCCAATAGCAGATCCCCCCCCCCGTAAAGCTATGCTTAGGAGATCATATCCTCTTGACGCATAAATTCTGCCAAATTTCTTATGTTCAAGTTGCATATTTTACAGCTAGAACCAATAAATCAAAGAAGAATAGTTGCTTTTGTGAACCATTTTATTGAAGAATCAGCAAGGCTTCTGGATATATTTATCCAAACCTCTGAAAGGAAGTTACTGCATTTAAATGAGCGACTTTACAAACTTGAGGCTACCATGACCCTTCTTGAGAATCAGGTAATTGCAAAGAAAAAATTTCAACTTAAGCTCTTGGCTGTAATTGACAAACTAACAATCTGAAACAATGCACTTTACAAATATCACCCATTGCATTGTAACTAAGAAAAAAAAAATAATTTATTGAATCTTTTGGGTATTTTAAAGATGTCAATGCAGCAAAGTATTTTTTTCTTATTTTTAAAAATTACAGGTTTTTGATGTGAAGTCTTAAGAAAATGGCTGATTTTTTTCTCCTGTGTCTACCTAGATATATAAAACTTTGGTATTATTAATATCAGAGGAAATCTAAGCATTTGCTTTTAGTTCTGCATAGCCAACTAAAGTACACAAAATCCTCAAATACCAGAATTTCTTTGGCATTAAACTATTCTCTTGTGTCTACCTAGATATGTGAAACTTTGGTACTATTAATGCCAGAGGAAATCTCTAATGTTCACTTCTAATTCTAAATAACTCTAAAATATGTAAATTTCTCAAATGCTAAACCTTCTTTGCTATTTAACTATGCTATCAAGGTTAATCTATAAAGTTAATCTATGTTTTCTTTTATCTAAGAATCGAAGCTATTGAAAATATTGCATGTGCTTCAATCGCCTACAATGGATAGTTTATTGATGAGAGTCCTGTGAAGCAATTGTTGCTTGGCCCTTCTGGTGACTCGCTGTAATGTGCAATTTTTTGAACAGTGAATTACAGTGATTTTATGTTAATTCAACACAGGTATAGAAACATAAGTGAAAGAGTCATAAAATGCTTGAAGAAGCTTATCGGGAGTTATCTTAGTGCCCTACATAATTTCGTGAGTGGTTCAGATGTTAGGAAATTTTCCTGGGATTTAAATTTCCTGGAAACATCTCTAATGTTAGTGAAGATGTTTTAGATTGTTTAAATCAGTAATTTGCACATGTCAGCTTAATTTCTAACACTGCATGAAACAAGGGGATACAATGCAACATCAGTGATAAACATATACCAAAGATTGTTGAGAAAAAAAAAAAAAAAAATTGTTGCATTGTTATGTCTTGAAATGGAAGGGTCTTTGAGAAAACTGTAGAAAGAAAAGAATGGTACTTTGAACATAAATGCATAGTGCTGCAAGTTTGTAATGAGCAGCCCTATCTTTTGAGGAAAAGATGTATTATTTTTTGGAAATTTTTTCTCCAATATTTAATTTTAGACTTTTCCCCTGAAATTAAAAAATTCTGAAAGAATTTTTTTTCAGTTTTTTTTACTATGAATCTTAAAATACTTGATTTGAATTTTTTATCCTAGGTCAAAACACAAAGTAGTTTTTCACCCAGTCATTAGGTATGAAGGATGCTTTTATAAACATCCCATGTAACCCACTATTAAAAGTGAACTTACTGATTATTTGCAGTGGATGTGTGAAATTCAGTAAAGCTTTAAATCTGCTCTCTATTTGTAGAACTATTTGGATTTTAGTTTGGCCATTGCATCAGAGGCAATGCCCTAGTCATTTCAAAACAGACTGTAAGTAAAGAGTGACCCAGGCCAATAGTAACTAGAACTCTAGAAGACGGAATTTTGATACCAATAGATATATGAAAAGAATTGGGGTTTTATGCTGATTTCAAATATTTAAGTTTCATCAAGTTTGATCTTACCCAACAATGGTTACAAGCCTGAGAAATTTTAACTGATTTTTGAAAAAAAGAGGAACCACTCCCTAAAGTCATACCATCCTTATGAAAATCACACCATCAAATTCTGCATATCAGAGAACTCTAATGTAGAGGTTTCAAGCGCCTATCTGAAAAAATGTAGAATTTTGTATTTTTTGCCAGAAGAAAGATCGTGGATGCATGCTTATTTGTTTTTTTGTTTTGTTTATTCTTCCCAGGGGTGATTGTATCAACCCAGTAGTCCTAGAATATCAAGAGAGGGCTTGTTTGACCAGAAATTAGAAGTTCTAGTGCCCTTTTTAAGTGACCAGAAAAATTGGAGGGCAACTAGGTCCCCTCCCACGCCCTTTTTTTCTCACAATCGTCCGATCAAAATTTTGAGATAACCATTTTGTTCAGCATAGTTGAAAGGCCGAATAAATATGCATTTGGAGATAGTCATGACCCCCCACATCCCCTGGGGAAAGGTATAAGTTACAAAATTTGTCGATTGTTTACATATAATATTTGTTATTGGGAAGCATGCATACATTTTCTGGGGGGGGGGGTTCTACTTGTGGGTTTTTCCATGGAGAGGGAAGTTTCCAGAGGGTGAATTTTTCAGGGAAAATTTTACACTGTGAAAATTTGCCAGAATTCGTATGCAAAATTCTTCTTATGTCTTGCTTTCTCATTGCCAGCTCAACTTTACACGTGGAGATGCTAAGGGTAATTATCCAGGGTAAATTTTCACCAAGACTGAACTGTCTAGAGATTAAATTCTTGGAGAGGAGGGATTTTCTGTGGAGGAGTAGCCAGATTTCCTGGCATTATTTAAAAAACAATCATTATTTCCTGGCATTATTTAAATAAAAAAAAAGGTTTTTTCAACTGAAAGTAAGGAGCAACATTAAAACTTAAAACGAACAGAAATTATTGCATATATGAGGGGGGCTACTCCTCCGCAACGCTTTGCTCTAGTAGAATGGGGGGTGCTACTCGTGACCCTACACCAAATATGGGCATAAAGTCATTAGGGAGAACACGTTGTTAATGGGGTCAATGACCTCTTTATCCAATGTGTCAACAAAAACAACATCGACCTTGACACTCACTGAGAGCATGCACTTACAACATCAACAACATCGACGGTGGAACACCTGTGATATCGACCTCAATTCACCTATCGTGAATCAATAATTCCCCTTAGAAACAACAAATTAATTCCCCTTTCTTGACAGATCAATCAACCAATGACATCATTTGTCAGACTTTAAAAATTTTCGCATAGAAACGATTCTCCAGGAATAGATCCAAGTCATTAATGTCTTGGCCTCGGAAACAACGCTTTTGGTCGAACTCCAAACGATATTAATAGCCAAAGGCCATGGAAACAATTCTCCAAGAAACATCTTAGCGATGAATTGTTTTAACGCGGGAATCAGGTTTCTTATTAATTTGAAATGCATTAGTGCAGAGATGCCAAAAACAAAAGGAACACGCTGAATTACGTTTAGGGATTATTTGGGCGAAACTGTTTTAGAGAGGTTATGGAACTATTTCGGCGAAACAGTTAGAGACATTTTAAAAGATGATTTTTGAAGAGATTTTAGAAGAGAATTTAATGGTGAAACTCTATGGTCGTTATAATACACAAGTTTCATTTGAACAGTGTTGTGAGGTCCTCTAACCCAACCCCAAAGGGTTCCAATCCTCCTACCCCAACCCCGAAGGAAGCCCCCGGTCCTCAAAGGCCCCCCAAGCTCTCAAAGGGCCACCGGCGCCCCCCAAGGCCCCCCCAGACCCCCAAAGGCCATCCCCGGGCCCCCCAAAGGCCCATCGGGCTCCCAAAGGACCAACGGGGTCCCAAAGGCCCTCTACCGGTCCCCAAATGTCCCCCAGGCCCCCAACTGCCCCCCGGACCCCCAAAGGCCCTCCCTGTGCCCCAAAGGCCCACCCGGTTCCCCAACGGCCCTCCCCCCGGCCCCCAAAGGGCCCCCAGACCCGAGAAGCTCCACCGGGATGCGCCGTGGGCCCGGCCAGCACCGCCGGCTGTGCAGCAGGGATGCGCCGTGGGTCAGGAAAGCGCCGCGGGGGGTGCGCCGCAGGCAGGCACCACAGGAAAGTGCCTCAGGATGCGCCACAGGGATGCACCACAAAAAAAAGTAAACTCCAAAGTAAAATTTTCGAAATTTTCTCCTCCAAACTCCCTCCAACGTCCCACCAAGGTCCTCCCCAGGTCCTCAGAGGTCACCCGGGCTCCCAAAGGGCCAACCCGCCCCCCAGGGGCCCCCCCGCCCCCATAGGTCCACCCCCCGGCCCCCAAAGGTCCACTGGGCTCCCAAAGGCCCTCCCCCGGTCCCCAAAGGTCCCCCGGGCTCCCAAACGTCCTCCCCGGGCCCCAAGGGCCTCCCCGGATCCCCAAACGCCCTCCCTGGGCCCCAAAGGTCCTCCCCCGGTCCCCATACATGCACACAAAAACTTACACACACACAAAAACTTACACACACACACACAAACTTACACACACACACGAAAACTTACATACACACACAAAAACTTACACACACACGCCAAAACTTACACACACACACACACAAAAACTTACACACACACACACACACACACAAAAACTTACACATGCACACGAAAACTTACATGCACACAAAAACTTACATGCACAAAAAAACTTACACACACACACACACACACGCAAACTTATACACTCACACACACACACTAAAAATCACACACACACTCAAAAAATAACACACATAAACAAACTTACACAAAAACACATTCACAAAAACAAAATAATACATGAACAAAAAAAATAATCACACACACACACACAAAAACTTACACACACACACACACACACACACACACACAAAACTAACAAACGCACGAACGAAAACAAAAAAAAACACGCCAAAACAAACACACACAAACAAACACACACACACACTTACACACACACAAAAAAAAAACAAACACACAAAAAAACTTACACACACACACACACACACAAACTTAAAAACAAAAAAAAAAAACAAACATCACCAAGAAATAAATAAGACAAACAAAAACTTACACACACACACACAAAAACATACAAAAGATCCAACAAAAAAAAATGAACAAACAAAAAAAAATGACACACCCCTCTAAAAAAATAAAACACAAAAAAAAAAAAGAAAACCAAATACAACACACACACACAAACTAACACACACACAAGCATGAAAACTTACACACACACGCGAAAACTTACACACACACTCCAAAACTTACACACACACAAACACAAACTTACACACACACACACACAAAAAAACTTACACAAGCACACTAAAACTTACATGCACACAAAAACTTACAACCACACAAAAACTAACACACACACACACACAAGAATATTACTCACACACACAAAAAAGAAAAAACACATACACACTCCAAATCTTACAAACACACAAAAAAATACACACAAAAACACACACAAATACAAACAAACTTACAAAATAAACCAAAAAAAAACTCACAATCACACGCACTACAAATAGAAAACACACACACAGAAAAAACTTACACACACACACACACACGAACACTAACACACACGCCCCAGAACTTACACACAAACAAACTTACACACACAAACACACACAAAAAACTTACACATGCACACGAAAACTTACATGCACACAAAAACTTACATGCACACAAAAAATCACACACACACAAACACACACAAAACTAACACACACAAACACACGAAAACTCACACACACACACAAAAACTGACACACACACAAAAACTAACACACACACACATACACACACAAAAACTAACACAAGAACACAATAAAACTCACACACACACGCACAAAAACTTACACACACAAACACTCACAAAACTTACACATACACACACCAAAACTTACACACACACCACAAAACTCACACACACAAACACAAAAACATTCACACGAAAACATACACACACACACACACGAAAAAATAAAAAAACAAGCAAACTCTTACACACACACACACAAACACAAAAACTGAAACACACACACACACACAAAAAAGAACACAAGCACAATAAAAATTACATTCAAGCGCAAAATTACATTAAATAAAATACTTACACACACACACACAAAACTTACACACACACACACACACACGTACAATCACACACACACGAAAACAAATACACACACACAAAAACTTACACACACACACACATACAAAAAAACTAACACAAGAACACAAAAAAAACTAAAACACTCATGCACACAAACTTGAAAACACAAACACAAACAAAAACCACTAAAAAAAAAAAACACGAAAACTTAAAAAGACGAGCCAAAAATTACAAAAAAAAAAACTTACACATACACACACACACACACACAAAATTAAATAAAAACACACAAAAAAAAAACATACACACACAAATAAATACACACACACACAAAAACACACACACAAACTTACAAAAAAACACAAAAAACTTTTATCAACACACAATATCTTACACACACAAAAACTAACACACAAAAAAAAAAACTAAAACCAACACTCAAAATCAAACATCCACACACAAACTTACAAGCACACACAAACTTACACACACACAAAAACTAACACACACGCACAAACACTCACACACACACACAAACACTAACACACACACACACGAAAACTTACACACACACGCCAAAACTTACACACACACACACAAACTACACACACAAACACTTACACATTCACACGAACACTTACATTCACACAAAAACTTACACACACACACAAGAAAACTAACACACACACGACAAAAATGACACACACACAATAAAACACACACAAAAACTAACACACACACACATAAAAAAAAAAAAAAATACACATGCACAATATTACACACACACACACAAAAACTTACACACAAAAAAAAAAACAAGAAAACACACACAAAATAAAATAAACACACACTCACTAACATACACACACACACACAAAAACTAAAACACTCAAAAGAACAAATACTCAGCAAAAAAATAATACACAAACTAAAACAATAAAAAACACACACACAAAAACGAACACACATACACACCCGAAAACTAACTTACACACACTAAAACATACACACACACACTCAAAAAATTAGACGCACACAAAAAATTACACACACACACATACAAAAACGCTTAAACAAGCATAAGAGAAATTACAATAACATACGAAATAAAATTAAAATAAAAACTTACACACACTATCGAAAACTTAAAGGCAGTTACAAAAACTTACACACACACACGAAAACTTACACACACACGCGAAAACTAACACTCACACACAAAAACTTACACACACACGCCAAAACTAAGACACACACAAAAACTTACACAAACAAAAACACACCCAAACAAAAAAACACACACACCCACACAAAAAAAAACAAACACACACACAAACACAGACAAACACACACACACACACACACACACACACACACACACACACACAAAAACTTACACACACACACAAAACTTACACACACACACACACACACACCCACATACACACACACACACACACACACACACGAAAACTTACACACACACACACGAAAACTAACGAACACACACAAAACATACACACACACACACACACACACACACACACACACACACACACACACACACACACACACACAAACACACAAACACCCACACACACACACACACACACACACACACACACACACACACACACACACACACACACACACACACACACACACACACACACACACAAAACTCACACACACACACAAACACACACAAAAACACACACACACACACGCACACACACACACACACTTACACACACACAAAAAATACACACACAAACAAACACACACACACACACACACACACACACTCACAAAAACTTACACATACACACACACACACACACACACACACACACACACATACACACACACACAAAACTTACAAACACACACACAAAAACATCAAACACACACACAAAAAAACTGACACACACACACACACAAACACTGACAAAAATACACAAACACACAAATACATACACACACACACTAAAACTCACACATACACAAACACTTACACACATACACAAAAACTTACACACACACACAAACTTAAACACACACACACACACACAAAACTCACACACACACAAACACTTACACATACACACACACACAGAAACTTACACACACACACACACAAAAAAACTTACACACACACACACAAAAACTTACAAACACACAAAAAAAAACAACACCAAACACAAAAAATAACACCCACGTACACACTCACTCACACCTAAAAACACAAACACATAAACACACACACACAAAAACACATATACAATCACATGCACACACACACACATACACACACATATACACACACACACTAACACACGCCCACACACAAAACAACACACCCACACAATCACTCACACGCGCACAAAAACGCAGACACACGCACCCACACGCACAAACACACACACACACACAAAAACTTACACACACGCACAAAAACTTATACGCACATACAAAAACTTACACACACACACACACACACAAAAAACTTACACACACACACCAAAACTTACACACACACACAAAACTCACACAAACATAAAAACTTACACACACAAAAAAACTTACACACATACACAAAAACACACACAAATACAAAATTACACACACACAAAAATACTTAAAAACACACAAAAACTCACACACACACAAAAACTTACAAATACACAAAAACTTACACACGCAAAAACTTACACACACACACACACACAAACTTACACACACAAAAACTTACACATGCACACGAAAACTTACATGCACACAAAAACTTACACACACACAAAAACTAACACACACACACAAAACTTACACACACACAAAAACTTACACACACACAAAACTTACACACACCAACACACACACACGAAAACTTACACACACACACAAAACTTACACACACCAAAACTTACACACACACACACGAAAACTTACACACGCACACACACGAAAACTTACACACACACGCACAAAACTTACACACACACAAAAACTTACACACAAACAAAACTTATACAAACAAACACGCAAAACTTACACACACACAAAAACTTACACACACACAAAAACTTAAACACACACACACACACACAAAACTTACACACACACAAAAACTTACGCACACACAAACACACACCAAATCTTAGACGCACACGCAAAAAATTACACACACACGAAAACTTACACAAACACAAACAAAAACTTACACACACAAAAAAAATTACACACACACACACAAAACTTACGCACACACAAAACTAAAACATACACACAAAAATTACAAAAACACAAAACTTACACACACACAGAAAAACTTACACACACACACAAAAAAAAAAAAAAACAAAAAAAACTTACACAACCACTAAAACTTTCTCAACCACAAAAACTTACAAACAAACCACCACAATTACACACACACACAAAAAACTTACACACACACAAAAACTTACACAAACACAAAAACTTAATAGCACACAAAAACTTACGCAAACCAACACTAACTTACACACACACACAAAAAATTACACACACACAAAAACTTACACACACACACAAAAACTTACACACACACACACACAAAAACTTACACACAACACACACAAAAACTTACACACACACGCAACAAATCTTACACACACACACAAAAACTTACAAAAACACAAAAACACAAACACAAAAAAACAATAAAACAAAAACACAAACACACACTAACAAAAAACTTACACACAAACACACGACAACAAACAAGCAAAAGAACACAAACACTCACACAAAAAAACAAAAACAAAAATAACAAAAACACAAATACAATAATATAATTCCAAACACACAAAAACTAACTCACACAGGCAAAATCTCACACACACAAAAACATACACACACACACACAAAAACTTACACACACACAAACACAACCTAACACCCACATACAAAAACTGACATGCACACAAAAACTTACACGCACACAAAAACTTACACACACACTAAAACTAGAAGAAACGCACAAAAACATACACACACACACAAAAACTTACACAAACTCACACGAAGACTTACACACAAACACAAACAAACACACACAAAAAAAACTAACACAAGCACACTAAAACTTAAATGCACAAAAAATCTTACATACACACGAAAAATTACACACACGCACAAAATATTAAAAACAAACTAAAAAAATTACACACACACACTAAAAATTACAAAAGAACACTAAAACTTACACACACACACACACAAAAACTAAACCAAATACACATTAAAAAATACACACACACACGAAAACTTACAAACACACACCAAAAATTACAAACACAAACAAAAAAACAAACACGCACGCACAAGAAAACTAACACATACACACACAAAAACTAACACATGCACACAAAAACTTACATGCACACAAAAACTTATACACACATGCACACAAAAACTTACACACACACACACACACACACACACACACTACACACACACACACACACACACACAAAATTTTACACACACACACCAAAACTTACACACACACAAAAACTTACACACACAAACAACAACCAATCACACACACACACACAAAAACTTACACGAGAACTCGAACACTAACAAACACAAAAAAACATACACACACACACACACACACACACACACAAACTAGAAAAAGCCCAACACAAAAACAAAAACACCAATGCACCCACAAATACAAACACACACACACACACACACAAAACTTACACACACACACACGAAAAAACAAAAACAAACGAAAAAAATTACACACAAAAAAAATAACACAAACACAAACAAACACAAAAACATAAACAAACAAACAAAAACAAACAAACACACACAAAAAAATTACAAACACAAACAAAAACTAACACACACACAAAAAAGCTTAGACAGACAAAAGCTTACACACACAAACACACAAACTAAAAAACACATGGAAAAACTTACATCCACACAAAAACAAAAATGCACACAAAAAATTACACACACACAAACACACACAAACTAACAAACACACACAAAAAATTACACACACACACGCAAACAAAAACAAACACACAAACACTTACACACACACACACACACACAAACTTACACACACACTAACAATTACCTGAACACAAAAAATTACACACACACAAACACACACGAAAACTTACACACATACACGACAAAACTTAAACACACAAAAGCTTAGACACACAAAAACTAAAACACACACACAAAAACTTACACCACACGGAAAAACTAACATGCACACAAAAACTTACACACACACAAAACTTACACAAACACAAAAACTTACACACACACAAACAAAAACTTACACACACACAAAACTTACACACACACAAAACTTACACACACACACACACTTACACACACACAAAACTTACACACACACAAAACTTACACACGCAAAACTTACACACACACAAAACTTACACACACACAAAACTTACACACACACAAAACTTACACACACACACAAAACTTACACACACAAAAACTTACACACACAAAAACTTACACACACACAAAACTTACACACACACAAAACTTACACACATACAAAACTTACACACACACACACACAAAAACTTACAAACACACAAAAACTTACACACACACACAAAACTTACACACTCACAAAACTTACACACACACAAAACTTACACACACACAAAACTTACACACACACAAAACTTACACACACCAAAACTTACACACACACAAAACTTACACACACACACAAACTTACACACACACAAAAACTTACACACACAAAAAATTACACTCACACAAAACTTACACACACAAAAACTTACACACACACAAAAACTTACACACACACAAAACTTACACACACACAAAACTTACACACACACAAAAACTTACACACACCAAAACTTACACACACACACAAACTTACACACGCCAAAACTTACACACGCCAAAACTTACACACTCAAAAACTTACACACGCCAAAACTTACACACGACAAAACATACACACGCCATATCTTACACACTAAATCACTTACACACTCAAAAACTTACACACTCCCCAACTAACACACGCCAAAACTAACACACCCCAAAACTAACACACTCCAAAACTAACACACGCCAAAACTAACACACGCCAAAACTTACACACACACACACACACAAAACTTACACACACAAAAAAACTTACACACACACAAAAACTTACAGAAAAACAAAACTCACACAAGAACACAAACTTACACACGCACAAATCATACATGCAAACAAAAACTAATACACTCACAAAATATTACACACACACACACACAAAAACTTACACCCATAAACAAAAACTTACACACACACACACACAAACATACACACACACAAAAACTTACACACACACACACACACAAAAAAAAACAAACATACAACAACAAACACATACACACACACAAAAAAATACACACACACAAACATAAACACACACACACACACAAAAACTTAAACACAAACACACAAACCCAAAAACATAAAAACACACAAAAACTTACACCCACACACAAAAGAAAACTCAAACAAAAACTTACACACACACACACAAAAACTTACACATACATACACAAACATACAACCACATACAAAAACTTACATGCACACAAAAACTTACATTTACGCAAAATCATAAACACAAAAAAAAAATTACACACTCTCTCAAAAACTTACACACACACAAAAACTTATACACACACACGAACAATTACGCACACACACACACACGCAAACATACGCAAAAAACTATTAATCTAGCAAACGAAAAATAACAAGCAAATAAAAAAAAAAGTGAATAAAAAATATTAAATGAATGAGCAAAAAACTTCACGCACACACCCACAATTTAACCAACACAATAACACGTACACACACACACGAAAAAATAAAAAAAAGGATCCAAAAAATTACACACACACACATGAAAAAATAAACACCAACACACGAAAACTTTAATACACACGCAAAAACTTACATCTCCACAAAAACATACACACACACACACACACAAAAACTAACAAAAGCGCACGAAATAAACAAAGAAAACAAAAACGAACAATCACATATACACAAAAACACACACACACAAAAACAACTCACACACACACACACACACAAAAACTTACACACACACAAAAAAAACTTACACACACACAAAAACTTACACACACACACACACACAAAAACTTACACATGCACACGAAAACTTACATGCACACAAAAACTTACACACACACACACACACACACACACACACACACACACACACAAAAACTTACACATGCACACTAAAACTTACACACACACACACACGAAAACTTACAAACACACACACACACACACACACACACAAAAAAACAAACACAACCAAACAAAAAAAACACACACACAAACGCACAAAAACTTACAAACACACACACACAAAAACACAAAACTAAAACACACACACACGAAAAAACACACACACACGACAAAAATTACACACACAAAAACTTACACACACACACACACACACAAACACATACACACACACAAAAAAAACTTACACACAAAAACAAACAAAAACAAACTTACAAAAACACAAAAAAAGTTACAACCACAAACAAAAGCTTATACAAACAAAACTTACACACACACACAAAAACTTACACCCAAACTCAAAAACTCACATTCACACAAAAACAAACATGCACACAAAAACTTACACACACACAAAAACATACACACACTCAAAAACTTACACGCACACACAAAAACTTACACACACACACACACACACTAAAAAAAACTAAAAAACACACACACTAACACAATCACACTAAAAATGAAAGTCAAACAAAAACTTACACACACACACGAAAACTTACACATACACACGAAAAAACTAACACACACAAGATCAAAGACATACAAAAACTTACACACACACACACAAAAAACTAACACACACACGCAAAAAACTAACAGGCACACAAAAAATTACATTAACACAGCAAAAAACACACACAAAAACTTACACACACTCACACAAAAAGACACACAAACACAAAAAAACTTACACACACACACACGAAAAATTCCGAACATACACGCAAACTTACACACACACACACCAAAACTTACACACACACAACAACTAACACACTTACCATATCACAGTTACATTGTCATAATTTTTCAAATTACATTTTGAATTTCTGTCGTGACATGCAAGAGTTGGAATATTTCAGTAGTGACTTGTTGGGCTTTACCTTCTCACAGTTACATTCTCTTGATTTTTCGAAGTTCATTTTGAATTTCTGTCATGAAATGCAAGAGTTGGAAAATTGGGGTCTTAGTCAACCAGCCCGACTGGTGGAAATCCACTAGCTCAGGATTGGGGTCCCAGGCTACCAGCTTGATTTGTGGAAATGCATTAGCTCATTATTGGGGTCCTAGTCCACAAGCTTGAATGATGGAAATCTACCGTCACACTATGGGGGTCTGAGTCTACCAGACTTATTGGTGTAATTTAACTGTCTAAGTTAGGTTAGGTTATATTGTCTTGCGATCGCACGATAATTTAACCAAGACTTTTCCGTCGAGTCCGGTAAGGTTAGGCGCGATTAAGTTAGGTTAGGGTAAGTTAGGTTAGGTTAGCCCATGTACGCTTCACTTATGTTATCTTAGGTTAGGTGAGAGACAGGCAAAAAGTTAGGTGTATGATTAGGTTAAGTTAGGTTAGATTAAGTTAGGTTAGGTTAAGTTAGGTTAGGCTAGGTTAGCCTACGTACGCGCGCGTACGTTTTGCGTGCATGGTAAGTTTTTTAAGTTTTCGTGTGCATGTGTAAGTTTGTGTGCGTGTGTGTGTGTGTAAGTTTGTGTGTGTGTGTGTGTTAGTTTTTGTGTGTGTGTGTAAGTTTTGGCGTGTGTGTGTTAGTGTGTGTGTGTGGGTGTTTTGATGTGAGTTCGTGGGGTCGTCTTTTTTTATGCGTGGGTGGATGTTTTTGTGTGTGTGTAAGTTTTTGTGTGCACCTAAGTGTTATTGGTCTAACATGATTGATCGTTGTGGTGTATGTGTTTGTGTGTGTGTGTAATAGTTTGTGTGTCTAAGTTATTGTGTGCATTTATGTTTTTGTGTGTGTGTGTAATTTTGTGTGTGTGTGTGTGTATGTTTTTGTGTGTGTAATTTGTTGTTGTTGTGTGTATTTTTAAGTTTTTGTGTTTGTATTTGTGTGTGTGTGTATGTTTTTGTGTGTGTAATTTTTTGCGTGTGTGTGTTAGATTTGGTGTGTGGGTGTGTGATTTTGTGTTTGTGTGTGTGTGTAAGTTTTGTGTGTGTGTGTGTGTGTGTGTGAATTTTTTTTGTGTTCTTTTGTATGTTTTTGTGTGTGTGTGTGTGTAAGTTTTTGTGTGTGTGTAAGTTTTTTAGTGTGTGTGTAATTTTTCATGTGTGTTTGTGTGTGTTAGTTTTTTTTGTTTGTGTGTGTAAGTTTTTGTGTGCATGTAAGTTTTTGTGTGCATGTAAGTTTTAGTGTGCTTGTGTAAGTTTTTGTGTGTGTGTGTGTGTGTAAGTGGGTGTGTGGCTTGGTGTAAGGGGGTGCCGGTGTGTGGAAGTTTGCGTGTGTGTGTGTAAGTTTTCATGTGTTTGTGTCTTTTTTTGTGTGTGTGTAAGTTTTTTTGTGTGTGTAAGTTTTTGTGTGCATGTATGGGGACGGGGGGAGGACCTTTGGGGCCCAGGGAGGGCGTTTGGGGACCGGGGGAGGGCCTTTGGGGCCCAGGGAGGGCCTTTGGGAGCCCGGGGGACCTTTGGGGACCGGGGGAGGGCCTTTGGGAGCCCAGTGGACCTTTGGGGGGCCGGGGGAGGACCTTTGGGGACCCGGGGGGCCCTTGGGGGCCGCTTGGCCCTGTGGAAGCCCGAGGGACCTCTGAGGACCAGGGGAGGGCCTTTGGGGGGCTGAGGAGGGCGTTTGGGGGATAACATTTCGAAATTTTTACTGTTTAGTTTCCTTTTTTTTGCGGTGTATCCCTGTGGTGCCTCCCCTGCGGCACTTTCCTGCGGTGACTCCCTATGGCGCATCCCCCGCGGCGCTTTCCTGACCCCCGGCGCACCCCTGCGGCACATCCTGTGGCGCTTTCCTGGCCCACGGCGCATCCCAGCGGCGCTTCTCTGGTCCGGGAGACCTTTGGGGGCCGGGGAGGGCCTTTGGGGCACAGGGAGGGCCTTTGGGGCACAGGGAGGGCCTTTGGGGGTCCGGGGAAGCAGTTGGGGCCTGGGGGACATTTGGGGACCGGTGGAGGGCCTTTGGGACCCCGTTGGTCCTTTGGGAGCTCGATGGACCTTTGAGGACCGGAGGGATGGCCTTTGGGGGTCTGGGTGGGCCTTTGGGGGCGCCGGTGGCCCTTTGAGGACCGGGGGCTTCCTTCGGGGTTGGGGTAGGAGGATTGGAACCCTTTGGGTTGGGTTATAGGACCTCACAACACTGTTCAAATGAAACTTGTGTATTATATCGACCACAGAGTTTCACCATTAAATTCTCTTCTAAAATCTCTTCAAAAATCTTCTTTTAAAATCTCTCTAACTGTTTCGCCGAAATAGTTCCATAACCTGTCTAAAACAGTTTCGACCAAATAATCCCTAAACGTACTTCAGCGTGTTCCTTTTGTTTTTGGCATCTCTGCGCTCATGCATTTCAAATTAATAAGAAACCTGATTCCCGCGCTAAAACAATTCATCGCTAAGATGTTTCTTGGAGAATTGTTTCCATGGCATTTGGCTATTAATATCCTTTGGAGTTCGACCAAAAGCGTTGTTTCCGAGGCAAAGACATTAATGACTTAGATCTATTCCTGGAGAATCGTTTCTATGCGAAAATTTTTAAAGTCTGACTGATGATGTCATTGGTTCATTGATCTGTCAAGAAAGGGGAATTAATTTGTTGTTTCTAAGAAGAATTATTGATTCACGATAGGTGAATTGAGGTCGACATCACAGGTGTTCCAAGGTCGATGTTGTTGTTGTTGTAAGTGTTCGCTCTCAGCGAATTTCAAGGTTGATGTTGCTGTTGTTGACACCTAGGAAAAGAGGTCAGTGACCCCATTAACCACGTGTTCTCCCTAATGACTCTATGCCCATATTTGGTATGGGGTCACGAGTAGCACCCCCCATTCTACTTGCTCTTTACGCTAAAGTTTGAATTCTGTCCCAATTCTTTAAGAACGACTCCTCAAACACTATTTTTGTTTAATTAGAACAATAAAAAAAAATTTTAAGTACTAACAAACTTTAGCGTAAAGAGCGAGGTGTTCAGGAGGAGCAACCCCCTCATATACGCAATAATTTCTGTTCGTTTATGTTTTAATGTTGCTCCTTACTTTAAGTTGAAGAAACTTGTTTTGTTATTATTATTTAATCTTAGTAAAGAACAACGTGCCTTTTGAAGGTTTTAGTGCCCTTTGAAGTGTCAAAATTAATTGGAAGGCAAATGCCATGCCGTTTTATGTTACCCAGCCCCTGTGACCCCCTAATTACATCAGATCAAAGTTTTGATATTGACCTTGTATTCAAAATAGTCAAAATGCACAATAGATACAGCTCCAGGAAGGAAATGACCCCCAGAGTCCACTGGGACAAGGGCTGCAAAAATGCAAATGGTCAAGAATTTACAGATAGACTCCATAGTGGAAAAAGGGGCTTGTTTTATTTTGAGTGTCTGATTTTCTCGAAACTTTGAGAAATCTTTTCCTGAGCCAAGAGGAACACATATTTTGTTAGGAGAGAAAAAAACATGTTTTGGGTCCACCTCCTCTAAAAACCGGCTAAGGGAAAACGAATGCCCAAAAAAGTATTAGTTCTCCCGGAAGTAAAAAAAATGGGCCTAAAAGTGCCCCCTCAAAATTTTCGCCCCAATTAGGTCCATTTTTTTCAATTCGCCTTAAACTTTAAATGTTCATTGTTTGGGCTATGACAACCATAAATTTTGTTTTGAGCGGGTGGGTGTCAGGGGGTTGTAAATGGGCCAAAAATATTGTTTATCCTTGATGTGCCTGAACCTGTAGCCGTAAGTCTCCGGTCGAAGAGAAGCCTAATGTTTAAAAAACATTGTTTTGGGATATCCCCCTAAAATGAGTTCAAGAAAGACAATTTTTTTCCTTTTATCGGCTTAAAACTTAAATCCTTAAGTCCTTAAGCCAAGAGAAAGCAGAGGCGATTGAAGGACGAGGAAAATCTAAAGACACTATGTGCATCCAGGTGGTTGAAATAGCATACCTGCAATATCTCAAAAAACGGCTTGGGTAATGGAGATGAAACTTTCAGGTAATGCTCAGGAAAGGAACAGTCATTGGGGCAAAGGGAAATCAAATTTTGTAGTGAGGGATGGGCTAAACAATTTTTATCTGATTTGATATTTCTAGCAAAACTTTTTGCACTTTAAGCTCCTATAGGACTCGTATCTATTCATGGTCAAGTAGCGACGTAAATCAAAAGAGATTATTTGCTGCCATGGTATCAAAATGCCGTACCTTCAATATCTCGAATATTCCGGGGGATTGAGTTGAAACTTTCAGATAGTATTGAAGAAAGAATGGGTGAATGGCAAGAGGAGTTCAAATATTGTGTTAGGGTGAGTGGTTAGTTTTGTTTTGTCTCCAGTCGACCTAAATATTTTTGGACTATAAGCTGCTATGGGACTTAGAATTTACTCATGGTTAAGTAGTGAGCTAAATCAAAGGATCAATAATTGCTAAATTTTTGAAAAGAAATGGTACTTTTTACAGCAAATAATGAAACTAAGTTCATTTTTCATGAAAAAAGTTTTATACATATACATGTTTTCAGGTCATATAAATTAATTGTGTAAGCTATTTAATTGCTGGTATGTTGAGGAAAAAACGACTTATTATGACAGTTTTGCATGGCCAATTCCAGGATAAAACACAAACAAATCAAGAGATAGATTCACAGCTCTATATTGGATGAGGTTTTTTTTTATAATTTTGTGGAAATTTCTCGTGTCTTTTAGCTAATTTCTGTACATCTTCAAAAGTTAAAGTCAAAAGTTGTTAATCTAATATTCCTATTTTCTAGTTAAACTCTATACCAAGAGTTTTCTTAATCTAATATTCCTATTTTCTAGCTAAACTCTATACCAAGAGTTGAAATACAAGTACAGAAAAAGTCTGTTGAGAATCTTGTAATTAGTGCCAAAGCAGCTAACCCTCTCAAGCCGGACGAAACCCAAATCGCGGAGAAAGAAGAATTTGAATTGCCGCAGCTGGCTGAAAGCAACCAAAGTGAGTCGAGAATATTTAGTACTACATAGAAAAATGTAAGACTATGGCTTTTACTTAGGTTATGAACTTTTTGTCTAAATATACCAGACAAAACAGTGTTTCTCAACCTTCGTAGCCTTGTTGAAGTCTTGAAATAAATTATATGTGTAACAAAACCCCTGTAAAGTATACACAATGGCACTTTCGTAATTTTTTTCTTCATACTTTGTCTCAGTGTAATTTTTTGTTCATACTTAGTCTCCATAACCTTTATGGACATTCTGCAGAACTCAGTGTTCCGCTTTGTAGTCTGTTTATTCTGCTTTTTTAATATCTCTGTAGCTTCGGACTAGAGCAATGTTCATGAAGGTGAAAGATCGGTGTGTTTTGGTGACTAAAAAGAGGAAATTAAGGAAAAATGTGAAACAGCTTTGACCCATCGTTTGCTAAAGCGTACTTCAAGATGTTTATTTTTTAAATATGTAAAGTATAGTGATCCTAAAAAAAGCTTAGCAGACTACAAAACAGCAGACTACAGAACATCTTGCAGACTACTGAACAAACGGACTACAAAGCGGAACACTGAGTTCTGCCGGATGTTCCTAAAAGGTTCTGCAAGACACAGTGAGCCAAAGTAGGAAGAAAAAGTTACGAAAGTGCCATTGTGTATAAATAAATGTTAATTATAAATGTTAATTTTATCTAAATGCTAATTTTATTTAAACGTTAATTTTATTTAAATGTCCCAAAATAAATTTTATAATTCTGGTTTTCCCCAGTCCTCGTATTGTTATCTATTGCCAAAAAAAAATCTCTTGAATTGTGCAATTAATTAGACCTTATAGGTTGGTGGGATTAGAAAATTAGCATGCTGTAATTTATGATGCATATTGGGAAAATAATACTTTTTTTCTTCAACTAGGCGATTGTTTTACTATTTTGTAATATTGACCAAGATGCAAAAGTGTCTGCAGGGGAGAGTAGAGTTCTGCCAAAGAATTTTATTTTACCTTGATGTTCCTCTAAAGTATTTCCAGGCTTCCTCTCACTATAGCTGTTTTGGCTATACTGTGGTTGTAGACTCTTTCTGCTCAGTCTGAGTGTCAGAATTGTTGCAATGCACCATCACCGGTCCCTTCTGAGAGTGACCTCCACATTTGCTGACAAAGGTTCAAAGTTGTTGGTTGTATCTTATCTTGTGAAGTTACCTTTTAGTTGCGGTGCCTGCTACAACCAAAAATGGTTTTCTCATTCCTGATTGTACAAGTTTCCACTCGAACGATTCAACCAATTAGACATCATTTCAACTGTCTCTGATGCTTCAAAATATTTTTTAAATTTGAAACATAAAGCATTTGTATAGTTAATTCTTTAATAAATAAATTATCAAGTTCAATATTTATTCTTCGAATTTTATAGTTCTGTTCTGGAAATCCATTAAATTTTTTTTTGTAACAATATTCATTTGGCTTTCGAACACAATTGTTGCTGCTTCTTAGGATTTTGTTTCTCATTGGGAAAAATTCTGGCTGCTTGGAAGAGTAGCTTGTAGATTCAGGCACTGTAGATGCAGATTCTGAATTTCTAGCATAAAATTCCCCTTGTTTATGCGTTAGTAAATGTGTTGCCTTTTTCAGGCACCAGACTTGGTATTTTTTTTCCTTTGGAGGGTCATTTCCATGTTCCTCTTTGGATATCAAATTTGTAAAGCCACACTTATAAATAAATTCTAACGTATGTTCCTGTATCCTTGTTGCTACTTTACTGAAAACTCTCCTCTTCTATTGCTATTAGCAAATTTTCTTGTATGAGGCTTGATTCAAGTTTGTCGTGAAAGAGAAATAAGCTTGAAACAGTCTGCAAGCTTAAATCAAAGTTTGAAAAGGCTTGTTTTAAGCCTTCAGTTCTGAAAATACACTCAGAATAAGTCTGCAAAATAATTCCGTAACTACAAAATCCTTGATCCTGTTTTATGTCTGTAATTTTGATATTTAATTTTGATTTGTTTTTGACAAGGTATTTAAACATTTAAAATAAGCTTACGAAGCAAGCCCAATAGCACTGGAAAATCTTCATGTTGATAATCTGAGCGTAAGTTAGCTCGATGTTTATTCTTCTCTTTACTTTTTTTTTCAGTTTCGACCGATGTTATTGAGGAGGTTGATCCAAACATGCTTAGATACCGGAGGATGCTTCAAGTTGGTGTTCCTGCGCAAGCGGTGAAGCTCAAAATGAAATCCGAAGGATTTGATCCATCACTGTTATAAGTAATATTTCCCATTTTAAATTTTTGTTTTCATGTTTGATGAATTATATTTTTTTTTGTCTTCACGGTTAAATGTTTTGATACTTTCCATCAAATTTGCCATAAAAAGTCACAATGCATTGTGGATATCTGTGGATATTTGCTCACTGACTAAATTTTAATACTTAACACCATCCATTTAGAATAATCTTCCAATTTGAGGGAATGGTGAAGGGGGTGCTTAGCCAAATCAAAAGAAGGTATGTGCATAACGGTCGCAAAAAAGGCAGACTTGTAATAAATCAAGAACGGCTAAGAGCATTAAGTTGAAGCTTTCAGGGACAGTTGAGGGGGATGGTAAACTAAATCAACATGCACTCTGGAATCTGGATTTCCAAAAGGATACATCTGCAATATCTCAGAAACGACTTTAATAAGTCAGCACCATCAGGGAATGTCGAGGGTGATGTTGAACTAAAGACAAAGAAATTATAATTACAAAGAATAAATATAATTACAAATTATAGTTACAAAGAATACAGGTTGTCAAAATGGTGTATATGCAATGTCTTAGGAACGGCTGTGGCGTTAAGTTGAAACTTCCAGGAGCTGTTAAGCTAAATCAAAATACACCATGCATCCAGGTTGTCAAAAGAGTGTATCTGTAATATCTCGGGAAGGACAAAAGGTATAAATTAACGGCTTAAGAGACCCAGCTGGAACTCTGAGGAAATTTTGGACAGGGAGATCAAGAAGATTCTAACTTTTGACTTTGACCAAGGTCAGCTCATCAAGGACATCAATGTTCGAAAAAATGTGGTTATATTTATTCTTAGTTGAAATATTTATTTTTTATGTTGATTAATTTCTAAGATCTCGAGGAAACCGGAAAATCATTTACTTGATTTTTTGTTTGTTTGACAAATATCACAGGAATCCTGTCTAAAACGAATTAAGAAAAAAACTGTTTCTCTTTGTGAGACATTCAGATTTTTTCCCTTTTTTATCTTTTGAATTGAATCAAAGAGGAAAAAAAGGACAATATTGAATGGTGTGTTTCAGTGTTTTGTGTTTTCATCAGGCCAGAAGGTTGTTTAAGTCATGCAAATAATTTCTGCTATATTTGTGGTGAGCTGACTGTCAAGGCTCAGAAGTGAAATTTTACCACACTTATAAAGAAGTGATTTATACAATGAAGAGTTCCATGTACCAGTATGTGCAGGTACGACCTTGAGTGATAACCCTGATCCTGACCTACCTCAAACTCAAAATGAGTCAGATAAAAATAGAGTGATCCTAGATTAAAATTGTTACGATTAGGTTAGGTAAGTTGGAAAGATTTTGAAACAGTTAGATTAAATTTTAGTTACTCAAGAGATACAAAAATGCTGTGTCAGATCTGACCGTTTTACTCTCATTGTTTGTATTCTATGGTAAAACAGACACAGGGAAAGGAGGTATATTTTAGAGTTATGTTGTCTAGGAATGATATTAAATTGGGTAAGTCCATGTAGATATAATGCTGTTTTACTTAGAGAAGCAAGAAAACATTTTGAAAGGGTTAAAAGAAAGAGTCGTCCTTACAGCTGTCCGGTGTGTAGAGAGTAAGAGGAAAATTTTACTGCATTTTTTAGAGAAGTGTGAGGGGTTAAGCGATTTGAAAAATAAAGTTTTAGAGTTGATGATGGGGAAGGGTTTTGGGTGGAAAACTGTCGAGGAATAAATATTTAATGAGTATTAGGAGTCTGGCGAGGTTTTTCGTGTGGGTATGACCCGCCGAGAGTGTTTGCTATGATAGTTATGTTTATATTGATGTTTTCGTTTTGTTTCTTATTGTACGGTTGTTTCCTCTATTTTTGCGCGTGGCGATGGTTTTACAAGGTTTTTTTTTGTGTCGAACATACATATACATATGAAGCCAGTAGCCATCCTTCCCGAATCAACAGTCTAATGTTCTGACTCGAGATTTAAATTTGTCTGAACAGCAAGCGGAACTTTAATTTCCAGAATCAAAGGGTAGAATCTACTTCGAAAAGATGTAAGAATATGTAGTTTTTGTAGCCGCCATAGTGTTTATAAAAAACTGCTTCCCTGGAAAAAATTGACACTGCTCCGTAATAACATTGTTCAGTTATGGAAAATGGGCTACCACTCGCGGAAAAAATAAAACAAGATGACTCTCAAATGAAAGTTTGATCACCCATTCAACATTGGAGTTTATTGGAACTAACATCAAATTATGTAAGACTACTTTTGGAAATCATAAAGCAGAAAATGTTTGTGACATAATGGCTGATCTTCTGCAATCTTAGGAAGCTAAAGGATTCATCATATTGTTAAAAATTCCCTGTTTGGACTTTTTCTTTGACTTTTTCGCCATAAGTCTCGGAGCTTTCATCAATAAATATATAGAGTACTTTCATCGACAAATTTCTACAATGGAGAAGAGGTACCAAGGCAAATGCAGTTCTAAAATGCAGATTGACTACTGTTGAACAAAGAAGAGGGACGCTCCAGATGCAAAATATGTCCAGAAATCACTATTTACCCCTTCCTCTTTAATTTAGAACGAGTATTTTTTATTCTTAGTGGGATAGCTTGTTAAGGGTTCTTAGAATATTATAAAAAATTCCGATGAAGAGCACACAAAACTGCTTCCCGATGGGGAAAACCCGAAATGCTATGTGAATTCAGATATTTCATCGGAAACGTTTTCCATCAGAAAAATTTGTCATTGTGCGTGCGCGAAGGCGGGGTCAATGAATCTTGTGCGGTTTTAGATATGTGTCAAAAATTTTCAATGGAGAGTATAGGAATTTTCGCTACTGAATATTACCTTTACTGTGGTCCTGTTTCTTATTTGGTTTGATGTATGCTCCCAGTTGCTCAATTCTATTGCTTATTAATTCTCATTTATGGATTTGACGTTGGATCTGGCATAATTTTAAGCAGTAGCTGTGTCCAAGCGAACTTTCCTTAGAATATCCAGTCCAGCCTGTGCCTTTATTTATTTACTTACGTTTATTTACATCAGCATTTTGTTTTTTGTGTTTTGCGTTCTGGCTTTGAAAATTAGTATGAAACAGATCAAAATGCTTGTGATGGTTTGGTGATATTTGAAACAATTAATGAAATAGCTGGAAAAAAAAACTTTTAGAGTCTGTTATTTCATTTCTTGTAAAGGAAAAATTGGTCAATAGCGATCCCTCTCCATTCACTCGAATTCTATTAGTAAAAGTATTATTAAAAGGTCATTGCACAAAACTACCGTTGATCAAAAGCCTTGATTAAATATTCAAATCTTGTCCGATATTCAAATTACAATCAAACGTTTTGATTCTTTAGAAGAAAAACTAAAAAAGTTTACAAAGTTTTCTACTATTTATACAAGAATAATTAAAAATAACCTTTGAAAAAGAACTTCTTCAAAGCAAAGTAAAGATGTATAGAAAAGCCTAAGACGAGGAGATATAAAGTCATGTAATAATTCAAAATGAAAACGAACCGAAATTATGAAAATGCAAACCCAAAATGAACGGATATTAAAATAACTATATCAAACATAAAGATAATAGATACTAATATAGACGAAAAATCAAATCTAAGATGAACAGAAATTAGGATAAGCAAGAGTTGCACTACCACCTCCTAAATACCATTGCTATTGCGTCATTTAAAGGCTTAGGGGGCGGTGGCCCTACTGCTGTTTCTGGTGATTTCTGTTTGTTTTAAGTTTGACATGATTATTCATTTTAGTTTCTGTTCCGTTTATTCATCTATTCCAATATCTGTTATCTTTGTTTGATGTTATTATTTATTTAATCTCTATTCGATTCTGGTTTCATTCGTCCATCTATAGTAAATTTTTTTTGAAGTTCGAGTTACTATAGGAATTTGTATCTGTTATCTTAAGTTTTTTGTACGACTCTTCATTTTGTTTTAAAAAATTCGTTTTCCGAAAATATTTTGCATTAAATTAACATCTTAAAAAATCAATGTAGTTTCAATTAGTTTATTACTAGTCTAACATACGGTAAGTTTATATCAAAAGTTCCTTTTTTTAAACGTGTTTTTTTTTCTTCAAATGTATAGAAAATTGAAGGGTAAACCATTTATTATTTTGTCAATCCAAGACATTTCTTCAACAAACTAAACCGGTTGCATAAAAATTACCATTGCTCGTTTTAGTCATTTCTTGGACATCAATTTTCTGTGGGTTCCAAAAGGAGGCGACGAAGAAGCGAGTGAGCGAATAGGGAGGGGGAACAAGAATTTGTGATCCATAAATATAACATAAGAATAAGAATATCATAAGAATATTCTAATAAGAATATCATAATGCCAGAGCGATAATTGCAATTCCCTAAGTTGATTAAGGTTTGATATATGAAGAAATAAAAATGAAGTTTTTGTTTCAGAAAGATTTTGAAGTCGTGCAGGACGATGAAATAAAGTACCAATGAATCTTACGGCCTTATTTTGTAATATCTGGAGGTGTTTAAAATGATTAGGAAATTTATTTAGGTAAATAATGGGACAATATCTTAGGTATGATTCTATTGAAGAATGAATAAAGAATTTTAATAATTGAAACAGGACAAACATACTTCTATCAATTTAGACATCCTAAATTTTGAGATAATTTAGTATTGGGGTGGTCTGAATGATTACAGAAACATAAAAGATCATCAAGAATAATCCCTAAGTATCTATATTTCTTCACCAGTCTAATTCTATACCCAAAAACAACACACTAATCAATCCCAAATTTAGCAACTCCTTGCTTAGATCTTCCGAAAACCATAAATTCTGTCTTTGACAAATTTAGAGCTAGACGATTACAAGAAAACCATTGGATAACTGAATTCATTTAAGACCCCATGTTCTCGATCAATAATGAAAGGGTTTTAGCTTCAACAGATACCACTGTATCATCTGCAAACATAAGTGCTAGGCTATCCTTATAGGATACACAATTAGGGAGATCATTTATATATATATCAAAGCTAGTAACGGTCAAAGTATAGACCCCTGGGGCACTCCAATATGATCCAGGGAGTTAGGCTGAGACAGATGGCCTTGTAGGTCTACTTGGAATCCATGATATCGTAGATATGACTTTATTAAATCCAATGCCTTTCCACGAATTCCAGAGTTATTCAATTTTTCAAACAAAATGGAATGATTTAGAGTATCAAATGCTTTTTTTTATATCGTAGAAAATGCATGATACATAATTACCATTACTCAGTGAATCATTAGTTTTAAGTAAAAGGGCTGCAACTGCTTGTTCAGTAGAACGACCCGGTCTAAACCCAAACTGGCTTTTGGTTAAAAATTTTTTTTTTTTTATCTAAATAAGACAAAATTATTTTGTGAAATAACTTTTCCAAAATCTTTGACAAAGGAGAAAGTATTGCAATAGGTCGGTAATTATTAACATTAGTTTTATCAGCTTTTTTATTCCGTGGGATAACTCGAGCATTTTTCCATTTAGAAGGGAATACCCCACAAGATAAACACAAATTAAAAATATAAACAAGAGGTATATGAATTACAGAAGCAAGGTGTTTCAAAATATTAGTTGAAAGTCCATCCAAACTTTAATGAATTACCTCTATTTAAATCTATTAAATTTCGTTTGGAATTCATCAAGACTAACTGGGGTCAAAACATACTTGTATCCTCTGATTGACGAAGGTATCGACAAAGTACAATTTTATCTTCCAAGATGTTTATGATGCTGCTTTTGCTGATGACAGAGTATTTACAATATGCGGGAAGTCAATTGATGAGGTTGTGCTAAAATTAAATGAAGCGTTAAAAAGGTTGAAAGTTTTAATGAATCTTAGTTTATTCTGCATCAACGTGAATAACACCTTCCTCAAGACCTCCTGCTGAGTAGGAATGCTTGCTGATGCTAGTGGTCTTGTTGTGCTATCTGGCAATGCACCAAGTGAATTGCCTACGATACTAGGCTATTTTCATTGATTCTAATCTGTCATGGAGGCATCATAGTGATGTTATTTCTTCCAAAATTGCCAGACAAGTTGGAACTATATAAAGACTAGTAGTTTTTTCCAAAGCGAACTCTACTAATGATATATTATTCCACTGTTTCTCAGCCTGTTGTACGCGTACCCCTTGGGGGTACACAAAATTTTTTAGGGGGTACGCGGCCGGCCAATAAAAAAAAAATAAGCCACCCTTTAACTCAAGACTAGCAGTTTTATTTATATTTTAGCTATAGTTTCCTTAGTACCGGTAACTGAGAAGGGGTATCTAAAATGTTTTGTGGGTAAAAAGGGGTACAGTATCTAAATAAGTTTGAGAACCACTGTATTATTCAAATATTCACACATTTATCTTTTATGTCTGGAGGCATCAAGAGGAGGGATTTTTACGACAATTTTGAAAGAGTACAAATCTTGCAAAACAAAGCAGTAAGGATAATAGGTAAGTATGTTAAAGAAGTGAAGGATGCATGTGCTTCTTTTAGGTCTTTGGGTTTGTTTAACGTTAGTGAACTGCGTGATTATGAAGCTTTGGTTTTCCATTTCCAGTGTACAAATGATATTTTTAGAATTTTTACCGTGCTAATAGCGATATCCATGATTATGAGATATGATTATGAGTGATGATTTGGAGGTTGAGCATAAGATCAATCTACTGCAGATTTAGATTCCAGTTTCTTGAAACATTCGTGCAGAATTCGTTACCGATGATCATCAGAGTGGCTGAACATCTTTTAGATTTTAAGAGGAAAGTAAAAGAGTATTTATTAAAAGATGGGTAATTTCATTTTGAGGGTTGAAAGGGGGTAGATGGGGTTAGATTTTTGAGGTAGTTTTGAATGGTTTGATATAATGGAGGGTAGTAGTTATGGAGGTGGGGTAGCAGGGCAGAAGGATGGCGGGGGGTTGTGGTAGAGGTGTGTTTTAGAAATGATATTGTTGAAGGAGTCTTTTTTGTTGTTTTTTCCTCTTCTTCATTTTTTTTCTTTTATTATTATTTATTATTGTGTTCGAGTTGAAAAAACTGACTAATATCTTATACTGCACTCTAGGAAAAGCATCAGTTTTTCATAGGTGAAACCTTGTTTATATACATACATATATATATATATATATATATATATATATATATATATATATATATATATATATATATATATATATATATATATATATATATATATATATATATATATATATATATATATATATATATATATGTATATATAATTATATATATATATATATGTATATGTATATATATATATATGTATCGATTCCATGACTAGCTGAAACGATAGTTCAGTTACTTTTCCTTCTCTTGAAAAGTTGTGTTTTTGAAGCAACTCTCAAGATCCATGGGATTTTTCAAAATACATCATCGAAGGTTTATATTGTACTTCTTGTTTAAATTTGAATAATACTTAAATATTTTACTTCGAATAAATACCGAATACTCTAACTTTTATATTCATCCCCATTGGTTTTTGGTAGGTACATCCTTTTTATTGCTAACACAAAAAATATTTTTTTTTCTTTTTAAAAATTTGTATTTGAATTGATGAACCAAGTTTGCGAAACTAATTCGGTACCCGAGGTTCTTAAAAGGATATGACCAAAAGGCTATTTAATGCTTTTTGTTTCCATATTAGGATAATTTGTAGGTGTGCATTTTACGTCTAATAAAAGCTATTTGTCCGACTCATACTTCTGGTCACTATAAAATTAAATTCGTTTTTATTTAGAATTAATAAAATTAATTGTTCCAATTGTGAATTGTGGTGATGAAGAAACTGTATCCTATTCTTTTTGAGCGTAAACTTTTTGAAAATGAAAGAATACAAATTGAATTTAAACTACAAGAGTTTTCTTATTCTGATATTTTAACATTAATTTTGTTTGGTTGTTTGAAGAGGCTCGGCATAGAGTTCTAGCATACTTGAATCGAACAAACAGACTGGATTATGTAAAAATGGGAAGTATAGAAATATGATTCTCTAGATGTCTTTCAAACATTATTATAGTCCAATGGTGGTACAGTGGATTAATCTTTGCCTGGGGGTAAATGGCCCAGGATTTTAATCCAGCTGCCGCAGGGCCAATGTAAGGATCTGCAGTCAAGAATCTTCGTTAATTAATAGACGGATGGATGGATATATGATACGTGTTTACTATCATACAAACCCAATTTATTCAAATTTTAGCAGGATTCTTGAAACATTCGTGCAGAATTTGTTACCGATGAGCATCAGAGTGGCTGAACATCTTTTAGATTGTAAGAGGAAAGTAAAAGGGTATTTATTAAAAGATGGGTAATTTCATTTTGAGGGCTGGAACGGGGGTAGACGGGTTAGATTTTTGAGGTCGTTTTGACTGGTTTGATATGATGGAGGGTAGTAGTTATGCAGGTGGGGTAGCAGGGAAGAAATGTATCAAAATGATACACAGCAAAATTTCATAGTTTAATATATATATATATATATATATATATATATATATATATATATATATATATATATATATATATATATATATATATATATATATATATATATATATATATATATTTTTTTTTTATATATATATATATATATATATATATATATATATATATATATATATATATATATATATATATATATATACATATATATATATAAAGATTCTGCAGTCAAGAATCTTCGTTAATTAATAGACGGATGGATGGATATATGATACGTGTTTACTATCATACAAACCCGATTTATTCAAATTTTAGCAGGATTTCGAAATTCTTCCCTATAGGTTTTTGTCTTAAAGGCAAATTAATGCTAAGAAGCGGAAGATTGTGCAATTCTTTATTAAAGCTTAACTTACAATGCAAAAAAAACTAGGAACTAAGCAATCAACCCAGTAGCCTAGTGCAGTAGGTTAGATAATATCGTAATTTTACTCCTTATCTTTGCCAGAAGATGCTTTTGACATCAAATCAGATAATTTGAATCTACGTTTATAATAAGGTGATTGTCGATACTGTATGTCTGTGCCATGAATGTAGTCCAAAATTCCAAAAACCCCAAAACATTGTGTAAACCTGGAAATAAGAAAGAATTAATTGAGGTGTCTCACTAAAAGTGATATGGACCGCAATTCAGGCACGTCCGACGTATGATATTAAGGCTACGTACGTTCATCAACTTACGGTCTATGTTCCGCCTTTTTTCCCTCCATGTACCGTGATTTAGTATCTTTTTATGTATTAAGAAACGTAAACTTAAATGTATAGCTAAATGTTCACACTGAAAGAATTGGTGAGACAAGCAAGATTCGTCAATAGCTGTAGTACAACCTTAAATTCAGTCTTTTTTAATTTTTATTCAAATATCCCTTAAGTAAAGCTAATGAAGTAAAGATATTGCAGTTCTGCGTTTAAAACAAAAAAAAAGACACTCATTTCAACCCAAATTTGTCTTGAATCCGAGAAAATTTGGACCTTGCTCTATTAATACTTGAATTATATTATGTTTTTGCATAGTTCATCGCTTTTGATGACCGATCATGCGAAGTTTTCGAATTATAAACCACCCTCCGATTATCGAATTGTAAAACTATTCAAACACAATTTCTCTTAGTCTTTGGTTGCCATGGCTGCATTCTTATTTCATCATTGCCAGGTATTTTTTTTTTCATCTGTGCAGGTAATTTAAAAAACAAGTGCACTACAGCAAGAGGGGTACTATCAGGTGGAAGATGCAAAACATAGATCCTTCGGCGCTCCCATACTTTCCTTACTTGAGCCAAACATCGTTTGTCTTTCTGGTTCTACTTTCTACGTCTTCGGTATAATATGCTTTCTAGCACAGACAGTGTAAAACGATGGTTTTATGTGATTTTAAATACATGTTGTAACATTTACTGGCTAAAGAGATCATTTTCTTAGCTGAACCCTAAAATCCCTTCACTATAAAATTTCCAGAATGTCCTCAAGCGCCACCTATGTTCCAAATCTCCTATTTTTTTTCATTTCTCTGCTAAAGCTTGCATGCTTTACTATATACCAGTGAGATTTTACCCCTTCTCTCTTCCTAGGTGAGGGAGGGGGGCTCTAAAATAAAATTTAAATAATCCTCATGTGAACAAACTCAAAAGAGAGTTTATTGAAGCTATGTATAATGAATACAAAAATGAAAGCCATTATAGTAGGTAACGTGACGCCAACGAATGAACACCAGCGAGAATCAAAATCTCAAGCTTGCATCACAGAACCTAACTGAACATGGAGGACCAAACTGAACATAGAGAACACCACAGAACCAAACTGAACATAGAGGAGTAAGAAAAAGTTCAGGAAGAAGAAAAAAGAACTGAATCTTTACCCTTGGTTCCTTTAAGAAAAAAACTGCTGCAACGACTATATTCGTAAATTATATGAAAAAGCAGTTTTATTTGCTTTTGTGTTCACAAAGGATTTTTCAGTCAGTGGATTTTTTCTTCGAAAAACTTATTCCTTCTGGGGCCCTTGTTTTTTTTACAATAAATTGTCAGAAAAAATCGCTGTTGGTCGATAAAAGTTGAATTTCTTGTCTCTATTAATTGCTTGTCAAAGCAAATAAAATAACTGAAGTTGGCAAATTAATTGCTATGATGAGCAAACACTGCCCGTTTGTAAACAACTATGGTACAACTAAGGTTTGAACCGTTCCGATCTTGTTCTATGCGATGTAGCATTAATTTATCTATTATAAGAAACTGTCTTTTCGAGATAGTAAATTAAGTGGTTCATATCTTAACTATGCTTTGTATCTCAAGTTCTTCCTTTGTTTGTTTTTGAGATTGTTCAATGTTTTGATTGTGTTTTTGAGAGTGCAAATTGCATTAGCGTAACCGCGCGTAACTGCAACATATCTGTCAAATTTGGAATGCAAAGTTGTTTCGTCATCTAAAGGTGTGATAAATTGTCTTTTCAGTTTGCTTTATGTTAAACTGTGCGTGTAACCGTCACTTGCATCTGCCTGTGTGTACATATGTGGTTGCATCCCAAGGAAACAAAATCATATCTGTTGATAAAAACCTAAGATACATGAATAGCATTTCTTTTTCTTTGATTTTAATGCTCTTGCGGGGGAGCGAAAGAATGAAATCCTGAGAATTGCCTAAGATACATGAATGATAGTTATTTATTTTTCTCGGTTTTAACGCCCTTGCAGTGACGCAGAAAATTGAAATTCAAAGAATTGGTTAAATCAAAATTAATTTGTTTGTGACTATTGCCTATTAGTAATATATCTTTGTATCGTTTGCCAGCTGCATCTTACATGTTGGGAAATTGTTATTCTAAGTTTTCATTTTTCCTAGTTTCAAAAAGTTGTGCCTAAATGTTTGCTCTGACTGACAAATCATAAATTTTATACTTAAAAGTTGAGCATTATTCAATCCAATATATTACGAGCTGGATAAATAATCAACGCTGTAGCCGTCCACAATTTTTATTTTAACCATAAGTGTGACCAAATTATGTCCCAGGGCCGCCGAAAAGCAACGGAGTGGTTGATCAGTAAAGGAAAACGTGTCTCCCATAGCTTACTTTGTATCCCATTCCCTCATTTGTTCGAAAATTGAACTTTATAATCTCTGTTTTTGATCGAAAGTGATCAGTTGGAAACCAGCCAATTTTGATGCCCTTTACCCTGGACACTCCCTTAGCCTTCAATGTCATTAGTTCACAATTTTGAGACAGTAATTTCACTCAAAATTGTCAAAGAGTAAAAAGAAATGTGCTCCCAGAGGACACATGACCCATGATGCTCCAGTGACTAGCATTCCAAATTGTACCATTGACCCATTCTCTCAAATACATTTTAGTAGAAAAGTTGATCATGTTTTACCCTGTTAAAACCAAAATCATAGAAAAATTTAAATCTGTATGATTGGAACTACAAATTTCACTTATAATAACTCCACCACCCCCCCCCCACCCCCTTCTCAGCCTCCAATTTCTTATTAGAAAGTTAGGCATGTTACAACCTGCTTAAACTGGAATCATGCAAGGGTGTTCAATGCTTGTGCAAAATCCAGCCAAGTTTAAGTTGTTGACTGAGTTGCTACAATTGCGAGTTAAGTCCCGATTCGGTACAAAAATTTCGAATAAACTGTTTAGAACATAATGGCTTATTTCTAGGTTTTACTTTTTTATGAGGTCCAGGCCCGGTCATTACTCTTTATTTTCTATACTCTATTCTATACTCTAAATGATTTCCAGTAGGATATCTACCAAAAGGGAATAACAGATCTTAACCCCACTTGGTGGAAAGTAAGAGCTCGTTTCCTAGGTATCATTCTGATGATCATGACCCGATTTCATAACCGAGGAGAGTGAAAAGGGGTATTTTTAGAATCTTGTCATCAAGACACCTACCAGAAAAGATTATTGGATATTTGCCAAACCTGGTTGGGAGTGAAAGGCATAATTGTGCGTTTTTGGCACCTGAACACAATGTGTCCGAGCCAGAACGAGGAGGGATGTCCCATAAGTCTTCATCACGACGTAACCAGAAGAAGCTGTTGGGTCTCAAAAGAACTTGGTGGGAAGTAACACTTCATGTCCTAGTTATGTATTCTCCGAATCAATACCTGATCTAAACTTTTTGGCGTGAAAAAAGAAGGGGTACATAGAAATTTTTCGCCAGGGTAACTGCTAGAAAAAGGTTCCGAATGTCAAATCAACTAGGTTAGAAGTAAGAGTAACTGTTGTAGTTTTGCCTGTTGGCTGTCCACTTATTCGTGGTCCCTGTGGGGCAAGAGTTCCTAATTTCTTGCCGTCGTGAACCAGAACAGATTGTTGGATCTCATTCGTCATTGATGGAGAATAAAAACAATTGTCCAAATTGTGTGACTTCGTGACCCGGTCTCAATTATAACTCTGAAGGTTTTAGCAAAACTGTGAAAAATGAAAGTTAATCTTATTGTTGTGGATTTTTTTTTGGACTAAATCCCATCCTACCTCTCTTCTGGAAAAGGGTTTCTAAATTATTTTTATAAGGGCAGCCACAGGAAGAGGCTATCTGATCTCTACCAACTTGTTCACAGCGAGGCCCACAGGCTCTAGATCCAGATATGAAAGCTGTTGGACATAGGAGGGGAGAGAAAGTGAGAGTTACTAAATTCTTGTCATGAGCACCTATACCAAAAGGAGGTACTTGATGCTAGCCAAAGTTTCTACAGCGTAAGAACATGGCTCATAGTCTTGCCTTTTCAAAGTCCATGTCTTGTCTTATCTCTGAGTGTGGAAGTGAGGGGGGCATGGGTTTTTGCCATATCTTGTTAGTAGTTTAATTTTTAGGTTAGCAGGCTAAATTCAAGCGAACCCAGCCAACAGTTGCTTGTACAATTTTTGGTGTTCTTACCCCAAATTCTTTTTATGCTCATCAAAACAGATTGAATGTCAGTTAAATATAATTGAAGATCATTATAGACCTCTGACTTGAAAAATTTTCTGCTAGAAGAAAGTGCCGTATGAGTTTTAAGGTCGTGTTTCGTTTCTTGATTTAGGTGATTTAAAGGACAATAAACAGCTAAAAAAATATAAATGTATTAATAGTAATATATAAAAGTCTGAGGAAAAATCCATGAAGATGAATTACTTTAATACAAATCAAAATAACTCCCAATATGAGAATAGATAACATACAAACTGGTTTGCTAGAATTAGACAAAACGAAGTTTGCATAAATTTCTAATATTAATAATGATTTAATAATCAAAAGGTACCACAAAAAAAGGGGTTGGAGTATCTCATTTAAAATTTCAGTGACAAGAAGAACAAGGTTTTCACACATCTTGTAAAAAAAATATTTTCTAAAGAAAAAAAAATAAATGGTGATATGGATGAGGCGTAACAATGAGGATATACAGCTGTGATTGAGCGAGGGGGTGAGATCCAAGAGGATAAAAATGAATAGGGAAAATCGAGTTTGCTCAGAAGCTACGGATACAGTTCTTGGTAAAATTCAGACAATTTTCGTTTTCCTTTCTGCAAAGATTAGCTCTGCGGAGAAGGTAGATGTAAAGAACGTATTGAGGATGAGTTCTAGAGGTTTTTTTTTTAACTGCCTCTATTCTGTCCGACAGTTACTTGGGGAGACCAAAATGTTTGATCTGGCACACGTGCTCGAGTACCGAGTACATAAAGGATAGTAAATTCTCAAACAGTTAAGTTCAGTTCTTACTTCATGTGATGATAATCATGCGCTTCTGGTGTCGAAATCAAAGGTAGATGGTAGCCAGAGTGGTCATTCAACGTGTGAACAAGTGCCATAGTAAACCATACCCACTGTGTTGCAATATGAGGACCAACCAATAGAATTCCAATGAATGGTGGCAGTAGGTTTGATAGCACATGTTCAACAGGGTGGCAATAGATTGCTGTTATTGCTATAGGTGCAGTCCACTGATGATGCTGTTTATGAATATGCTTGTAAATCGCTTTGTGATGTAACAATCTAGAATAATAAGGATCAAATTGTTAACATATATAACTATATCTTTTTTAAATACTTTTATTCAACTTCGATTGTCTATGGTGAAGATAAGAAGACCAGATTTTTTAAGAATAAATACCAGTCTATAAATCTGGCAATTGCAATAGATCTGTCTTTTTGTCTTAACAAAATACAAATAAAATCAGACACCACGGATCATGGAAACAGATTTACTTCCAAAATTTGTTTTCTTCATTGTGTTTCCCCCTGGCCCAGTCTATTTGACCCTTAAATTTCACGCTGATTAGCCATATAATATTTTCTAAATTCACTCGTTCTGTAGCGATACAACCAAAGTTTTCATCCAAAACTTATTATTCCCATTTTCATACCCTGGTTTCGTCTACATTCAGTCACCTAACAGTGTCAAGCCGATTGAAGAAAAGCAATTTTAGGTCCCTTTTAGAGTGTCTTTTTAGGCATCTTCTTAGGGAGTTGTGTCTTCTTAGGTACGTTTTGTCCAGTCAAAAAGTCCAAATTACAAGCAGATCAAAGATACAAAGGATCCTTTTTTTGTGTTTCGAGAGTCGATAAAACCAAATTTTGTTTTATATTATTAGTCTTCCTTTAAGGCCCCTGGTGTCTCTACCTGCCTAGGAAGTTTCGAGTGGATTTTGAAAAACAATTTTTGGATGTTCTTGCGTCACAAGTTGTGAAAATCAATTCTTTTTCAAATTTCAAACATTAGTTCATGTGTAAGTCCTTTCTTCTAGTCTATCATACCCTGTAAATTTAATCCAACCCCAAAAAAAATTGGCCCGGTTTCAGGCGTCAAAGATGGAAATCAAAGTTGGTTTCCAAAATATTTTGTCTTCAATGAGGTCTAGCTGACCTTGTTTACAGTCCATTTAAGTTTCATGTCGATTAAAGACAAAAAAAATAATTCTGGAGCCCCCTTTCAAAGCCAAAATTAGTTTCAAACTTTTCTACATTCGGGATACACTTGGCCCAGGGAAATGAGAATGAAATTTTCAAGCCGATACGAGGCACGAAATTTGTTACCATTCTTCAGGTGCCTTATTCTCTTTTGTTGTAGGGTAATCAGATACGTTCTAAGTTCAGCAATTCCTTTTAATCTGGATTGATCCTTTCTGATTGGAAAAAAAAAGGTTTTTCACCCAATTTTCAGGCGATCTGAAAGTTTTCATTTTTTGTCTGTGGATTGGGGTTCATTTTACCCAGAGACTTACTGATATAAGTTTCAATCTGGTCGGGAAGAAATTTTTAGGCCCTTTTTCTTTGGTTAATTTTTGAGTGAGCCATATTTTTATTTTCATTTATTCCTTGTGTATTGGGCTGAAGAACTTGCAGATACAAGTCTCCGGCTGACTAAATATCAAGTTTTTTGGCCCGTTGTAGGGCCTAATTTTCGGAATGCAACCGTGATCTCAGGGGTAAAATTATAGAGTTTTGGGGCTATATCAAGCTGATTGGGGCTGATTACGAATACCTCATGACTATAAGTACTAAGCACTTGCTTGATGATTCTATACAACTACGTTCGTTAACTTTTCAATTTCGCTCAGACTAAGTCTGAATTTTTACTGAAAAAGTGCAGTTGTCTTCATTATACCTAGCCAAACTATTAAGTAATCTTTAATTTGCTATCAAGTTGCCAAAAATTTGACACCGGCTTCAATGAAGGATCAGTGCAGCCCATACTGATGTGTAAAAATAATAAGATCGCGGGAGCGACACCAGAAGAGGAAAAATTTTAAATTTAAAGTTTCTTATGCTGCTGGCCAATCATAAAGACATGCTGGCTATATCAGTTATATGAGCATATGCAGAATCTGCTATACAAACAGGAGCGTAAATAAGTCAACTAGTTCGCTACAATCAAAGCACTATATACAGACATTGTTAAATTTCTAACATTGTTAGCAACTGAAATCACACGGAATATTCACAGCAGCTTATTAAAGTGGTAAGACTTTTATAGACTGTGCTATCATGAAAATTTATATGCATCATAATATGCATCATATGTTTTTCAGTCAAACTCAAAACGAGCAGAAGTTAACATAAGTTGGGCTCAAAACCCCTATGTCTTCCCAAGGCCAGAACAAAATTTGCACTTTACTGAAAAAAATACAAATGAATATGCAGTGTCAGTTTAATATACATATACTGAAATTTAGTAATCAAAATGTTAATATTATTTGATTTATTAAAGTTATAAACGTAAAAACATTTATATTTTTTTCAGTAAAGCGCAAATTTTGTTCCGGCCTTGGGAAGGCATAGGGGTTTTGAGCCCATCTTAATTTAATTTCTTCTCGTTTTGAGTTTGACTCGGTTTTACTCAGTATTTATTTTAATTTCTGTTCGTTTTGTGTTTCATTTATTTATCAATGCTGATTTGTGGTAGTTTCACGCTTGGTAGATTATTTGATTTTATTTTTGCTCATTTTTTGGTTAATGGATTTTTTTACTTTTCTTTGAAAAACTTATTTTGTGGAAACAGTTTTTTAAATTAATTTTTAGAATAAACGGAAAGAAAAATCCTAAATATCCAGAAACAGTACAGACTTCAAAGGAAGAAAACAAATTGAAAATTTAATAATTTAGCAATGATTTTTTCTTTCAGAAATGTAATAAATGTAGATACAGGCCACCTACTTATAAAAATATGACAGCCTTCAGAAAATGAGTTTCAAATAATTTGCTACACAAAAAAAATACATGTGATTCAACTCAAAATAAAGGAACAAAGTCAGTCAATGCTACTCCAAAAATATTTCGCCACTTAAATGTGATTTTTTAGTTTTTTTAAATGGAAATTTTTATTGATTTTAGTTATGTTCCAAGTTGGATAGGACATATATTGGGATAGGAAATAGCTGTATGTTTGATTTTTTTTTCTTATCTTCGTTCTGCTTTTATTTTGTAATTTCCTTCATTTGTTTGTTGTTCTTTTTGGTTCTTAGCTGGTGGATGTTTACCTCATAAATCCAACCTTATTTTAAAATTTTCACTATCATGGGTTACTATGCACTGAGGGCGCTTTATTGCCTTTACAGGTGAAAAATCCACGATCTTTTTTAAGTTTGTCAGCTTCATTGGGTTTGGCAGAGATCATTGGTGACTTCTCCTTGATGCCTCAGGTGCCTCAGGAGGCACATATGGAGCTAAGGTAAGGTCATTGGGTTAATATTGTTTTTCTTTTTTTCTTCCTGATTTTCAGAGTCTTAGTTATTCTTTGCCAGTTCCACTTTAGAACTGACAATTCATTTATAAGAAATTTGCGAAGTCCTTCTTTCTAGCTCTGGCTAGAATTTTATTTTATATTATTTATTTATTTTTTGTTTGGTTGATTTTCTATACCAGTACCTGTGAGAATAGTAAAACACGATCTCTTCAATGAGACTTATCAAGACTAAATGGACGACAAATGTTGTAAAATCTGGCAGCTTAAAGATCGGAGGTAACTCTCTATGTTTGAAATTCACATGAGAGAAGTATGTGAGTGGTAACGTCACTACTATTTGATTGAACAGCACTTGCTTGATGACCTAAAAAAAAGAAACAGATAGAAACCATTATTTTTATTTATTACGTTTGGCAACAACATACTCTCTCTCTCTCTCTCTTTCTCTCTCTCTCTCTATCTCTCTCTCTCTCTCTCTCTCTCTCTCTCTCTCTCTCTCTCTCTCTCTCTCTCTCTCTCTCTCTCTCTCTCTCTCTCTCTCTCTCTCTCTCTCTCTCTCTCTCTCTCTCTCTCTCTGTCTCTCTCTTTCATATAGCCCTAGAAAGCGGGATTGAACTATATTTTTGGTACAGCTTTGTATGTGGGATTAACAAAAAAAAAAGAAAAAAAAAAGAAAAAAGATACCACATAGGTATTCGACTGACTGACGATATCCCAAATACAAAGCTGTACCACAAATATAGTTCAATCCCGCTTTCTAGGGCTATAATGAGAGAAAGGATGAGATGGGTACGACACAATTTGTGGATTAAGGGTGACAGATTGCCAAAGATTGTCCCTGTTGGCCAACCGTTTAGGGCCAATGCAGGTCGTCCCCGAATGAGATGGGAGGATTTCGTAAGGAAAGATGTAAAAGAAATAGGAATTTTTTTGGAGTGCATAAAGAGGGAGGCTCTGGATGGATTGGGATGGAGGAGGACCGTGTGTAGCTGTGTTAACCTCAGGCGGCTTGGTGCTACAGTGAGTTGTTAATAGTAGTAGTAGTAATGCATCTTGTAATGCTTGCCCAGTTTTATGGTGTCTGTCCTTTGTTTCACAATCCAAAAAGACACACCTAAAGCAGATTGTGTGTGCAATTTACCAGGACATATGGAATGAAAAATATCCACCTAAATTGAAAACAGACAATATGTTTATATATAGAAATCATGGAGGCCTTTAGGTCATACATCTGGAATGCAAGATGAAAGAACTTTCCAATAGGACAATGTTAGAACAAGTGATGAGGAAAAACGAATCACCAACAAGTGCTTCGTATGAAACATGGAACAGAAAAGAAAAGAAATATCCTCCAAAATTTAATCAAGCATTCGAAGGGATTTATGAAATAGAAAAAATAGAAATGTCGCTTGAGATAAGTCGGAAAATTGACAAAGAAAACTTAAGGAATATTATGAAAAAAAGAAGCAGCTTCCTCTACTAAAAATAATTGAAAATGGTAGTTATAGTGAGGTGGACCAAAGTTTCATACTCCTAGAAAGTTGCCTGTTGCCGCCAAAAGTTAAAGAACATATGTTTTTCTTTATGCATAATTGATTACCCACATAAGAGTCAAAATTAAAGATGAATATGAGTGGTAGTAATGGGCTTTGTAAGCTATGCGAGAAAAAACTAGACACGTAATATCTTGTTACCCCTATTCGCCTACTCGCTTCTTCGTCGGCTCGTTTTGGAGCGTATAGAATCCCTTTGATTATTTGTGAAAGAGATAAATTTTCAATAAGATACCAAATCCCTTCTATAGCAAATAGGCTAAAATTAAATAGTAAATTCAAAAATCTTAATAGCCGATCACTTTTAAAGACTAGATTAGTAGAATAGATTATTAACCTTTGATGACGGGGTGATTCTTCTTGATAATTTGTTTTTTAGCATTACTTTAGATTTTGCCGTGCTGGGGTAGCCTCCTTTGCCCTTCTTCTATATGTTAAGACGTGTTTGGTTTATCTTCTTTATCTTTATTTTTGGTGTACTTGAACTCATTGTAATAATAATTGTTAGCCTTCCTTTCGAGCTTAGCTCCCTGTTGGCTCTATTTAATTATTTGTGTTTGATTATGTTTTTACGAAATAAAATCTATCGATCTATCTTTGTCACGTAATGTTAGAATGTGAAAAACAAGAAACAAATGTAGCAGGACTGTGGAATTTGTTGGCAAGTGTTACAGGTAAAAAAGAGGAAGTTTATTTAGAGAAATCTGTATACCTAAAAGTACATGATGAGGCCTATATTAGGACAATAGTGTACGTAGTATCGCTTTTCGTTATTACACGTGGAATCGAAAAGAAAAGCATCAAGATTATGATGTGATAAATCGTGTGGAAACAGAATGGAAAAGGATAAGGATTATGAAGTGTAAGAAAATTGAGGACGTGTTTGGTATAAAGTAGAAGGGAATAGTTTTTGTGTCTTGGTGGGCAACGATGTGTTGTAAAAAAAGGCTTTTGCAAATATAAATTTATTTATAGAAAAATGCTATAGAATGACGAAATCACAGAAAAGCCCTTAAACTCAACAAATGGAAAAAAAAGATTGAATATATTTTTAGTAGTTAGTATGTAGAAATAGTATAGGATTTGTATGAATTTTTAGATTGTGGATTTTAGATTTGATTTAATTTTTTTAAATGATTGTTTGGAATTTATTTTAAATTAGTGGAATTTTTTTATATGTTGAGGGGGATACGATTCGTCTGGATTGTAAAATATTTGATTTTTGGTGGTTTTGTTTTAACGACTGTTGTAGCTACCCAATAACGCAAGGCCCAGAAAGAGTAGATTGTATTGAAATGTGATGTATTAAAAAAAAAGGTGTTATATTTTTGATTTTTTTTATGTATGTAAATATAGTGAAAAGTGTATTAAAGTTTTCAAAGAAAAGGGAATGTATTTTAAAGTATAAAAACGTATATACATTGTAAATTTGTATTTTACTGTTATATGTTATAGGCCTAATGAATGGGAGCAGCCCCTTGCCGCCGTGAGTAGCTAAAATGAGAATTTTGAAATTGTTGTATGGTAAAGTAATGGATGGAGAATCGTACGAATGAAAAAAAGATTTTAGGAAAAAGGCAGATAAAATATACTAGGAGACAAAAAATTATGTATGTGGGGTATTATAAAAATTGAAAGCTATAGAATATCGAGTAAGAGGTAAGATACATAGGTAGTAAAGTGAAGAAATAATAGAGAAATAGGGACGAATGACATTACAAATAAGCAGGGAGTCTTAGATCAAACACAGAGAAGAAAGAAACAGGATTGATTTTTTTTTTCAGGAGTACGAAAAGGAAACAATAACCGGTTTGATTCTATTCATTACATGAAGTATAAGTCAAAATAGTAGCTTCAGATTAGTTGCAAAATTCTCTGTTTTTAAAAAGCATTTTTCTGCCTAAGAAAAAAAAAAACAACTAAGGCTTCGTTCAAGCTGGCAAGCTAACAGTTGACAGTTTTACATTAAATTTAGATAGAACTATGAAAGAGCTGAAGATGAAAGTAGGTTCTCTACCCCCAGTGCTAATCTCCAGCCACAGTTCTCTAGCCTCTAGAAATATTAAAAAGAAAAACTTTGAGATACAAAAATAGAGCATTTTCAGACGAATCCAAGAGAGCTGCCATCTACTTTAACAAGCTGTTTCCCCTTGTGATTCTTTTAGGCTAGCTATTTTGTTTTCTACATTTGGGAAAGAGCCACAGAATGGTAGTGCATTTGCCTCCAAAACTTTAAAAGCTATCTCACTACTAAGGCAACTCGTTCATGACGTACACCAGTTAAAATTTTCTAGGGCCTTACAGCTAATTTGTTGTGATGCATACCGGAAAAAATTGAAACGACTGATTTTAAAAGCGAGCCACAAACTGATTCGTCGTAAAACAACCTAGAGCTAGAAAGTGAGCCTACCATCATCAACTTCTCGAGAAAAATGAATGCATGTTGCATCTTGTTGTAGCAAGAATCATGGAAGGAAATTCAACTGATATGATTGGTGAACTCAAATGGGCCTGAGGCCTTCCGTTTTCGTCCCACTCCTTATGTCACCAACTTCTAGAACAAACATAGGTATGCTTTAACTTTTTCGTACTAGAATTAGACAAGCATTCTCAGTCTGCATGATCGGAGGACGAAATGGGGCCTGCGGCATTTTCTTCTTGTTTGAACCAGCATCATACAGTGATTTTAAAACTAATGTCGTTGGAGACAAAATATGGGGTTACATGCACTCCAACATTCCTTTTAATCGGTCCACCTAGACAATTTTTCTTCATTCTGTGACTTTAAGACTACCAAATAATCATTTAGAACCATTCTGTAAAACGTCCCTGAATGGGCATGAGCTGAAGAGGTGCAACATGTCTATGTGTGTGGATTTGGTGGTAGTCAATGCTGGAGTGTGCGTTGAACTGAGGCGTTTTGAAGTTTTGATCAAGTGCCATGTATTGCATCAGGGGAATGAAGCGTTGAAGGGCCGGCAGTTTTCCCTAAGATTTGTTTCTTACTATACACAGGTTTTCAACCTATGAATGAATTTAAAAGCTCATTAGAGTGCAGTATTTGCGAACGAATAAGACCTTCATAAACTTTTTATCTGTTATACATGAGAAACCCAATCAAAAATTTAAAATAAGGTGATTAATGTTTTGCTCTTTAATAATTCAATGCTATTCCGTTAATTTACTTTAAAATTACCTCAAATTCTTATTAATGAAAGAGCTTGATGACATTTAAATAGGTAACAAACAGGCAGTGTCCGTGTAACTAAAGGCTGCTCAACCCAACCCGTTTAGCTCAACCTTCTTTCGAATCAACCCCTGTTTAACTCATTCTCCTTAATTCAACACCCATCGAACTCAACCCCCATCGAACTCATTTCTGTTGAACTTAATCCCCATGCAACTTAACCCCCATTCAGCTCAAGCCCCATTCAATTCAACACCATGCCAATTAAAGCCTTATTCATTTCACTCACATTCAACTTAACATCATTCAACCTAACCTGTTGCAGGGTTTGATTTGGATCAAGTCTGAGTTAAATGGAGGTTGAATTGAATTGGGATTAAGTTAAATAGAAGTGAGTTAATAGGAGGTTAAGTTGTATTGCGGTTCAGTACAATGGGGCTGAGTTAAAAAGGAATTTAAGCTAAACCGGGGTTGAGCTGAATGGGATTAGAGTTAGAGAAATGTGGAGCTAAATGATTTGAGTTGAACTGGGTTGAGTTAAACTGGGGCTGAGGCACAAAGGAGCCCAATAGGCTACTGGAATTCCATTGAAATGACGTTGCATAACTATAACATTTGTGAATGCTATTCTACTACACAATAAAGTTTTTCCTCTGCTCATTAAGAATTCACTACCTCCCGTGACATCCTAAAATGCTTAATATTGAAACTAAAATATTTCACTTGGTAGGAAACTTATCAAAATTATTAAGGTTTGTCGTAAAATCTTACTTCCCATGATTTTGGAGAATTGAGTACATAAATTTTAATATTTCCTCACTTTTAACAGTATTTTAAGTTCAATGTCACTCTATATGACATAGATCCTGTTCTTCTTAATGAAATCCGGTATTTAAAGCCTGCTTACTATCCACCTTGAAATTTTGCAAAATAGCAAAATTTTTATCATGTAATGCTTTGAGATATTAGTGTCAAATGATTATTTTGTTCTGCATCATTGAAAAAAAGTCTTTGCCCCTGAAAATCTTGTATCTTGAATGTTAACATTCTGTTTCACAAGGTGCTTCTGCTCTTGAATATTAACATTTTGAAAAATGTAGGTGCCGGGCAAATACCGTTATGTTTTACATATGATTTAAGGTACCCATATCGAGATTGTGTCCCATGTTTGGCAATCTTCTTAGGAATCTTAAAGAAGGCATTAACGTCATTTGTGCACTAAGATAAAGTTACCGAAAGTCACCTTTCTCAGGCGGTCGGGCTCCACTGGCTCGTTTGTTCCAGGTTGAATTTTTATCGCTTTTAAAGCTTTCGGACGCTCAAGGACCGCAAAGAAGAGGTAAATTAATCCAACAGTCCAATAAACAACGAATGCCAGAAATGTCGTTCCTGTGAATGAAATTAAAGTAAGCCAATATCATTTTTTTCAATAATTAGCATCTTTGATATATAATATCACGCCTTTGAAACATAAAAATGATTCGAAGAAAATTTGTTTCTTTTCTAGTCCCCGTTTCATGATTAAGGAACAAGTAGATGATTAACTAATAATGAATTATGTCTAATTTTTGGTACTCTGATACTCCGGCACAGAAAAAACTTTATGTATTCCAATATACACATTTCCATTTTTTGTTTTGATACTGAAGCAAAACCATTGGGCTTTGTTTTAGTCATTTATTTTAAAGTTTTAATCAAAAGTACACGCCTCATATAAATCTTTTTACTAGTCTTAATTTTCTTCTTTTTTGCTAATTATACTTTATAGCTATTCAGTAATTCTTATGTAATACTTAATAGTCATAATTATTTATTCTAGAAATTATTATAACTAAGCCATGAAAGATTAGTAGTGGAGGGGGACGAACCCTGCAAGACATGTCTACCAAGCACCAGGTTAGATTTCAGGCTTAGTTCAGGCTAGAACGGATGTTCCTTTACAGTGTTTCATGTACCAATATCAAACTCAACATCAAACGGATGTTCCATGTACAGTGTTTCATGTACCAATATCAA
>NC_142795.1:28746647-28769415 GCF_049724085.1 Artemia sp. Qi Xiang Cuo
TGTTGAACAAATGTTGAGGGGAATGTTGAATGTTAATGTTGAACAAAACTGACCAGACACCCTCGTGTCGATTGAATGGCTCTGTGACATTACCTCTTTCGAATGGCGGGGGAGTCATCTACATTGAATCCATTGGCAATGTTTTCAAAAGTATATCCACGATATGATTCTGCTTTGTTCCAATTAATATATCAATAAATTGACTATAAGCATTTGAGTCACATTTTAAAAGTTCCATACAATAGTCCAAGGGGGGTGAATCAGATTTCATTATATTGTAAAGTGTGCCTGACGACAGAATATCCTGCGTTGAAGAGATAACTCGAGAAAATAATCATCCAAAATCAAATGTTTCTCCACAAACACTAGATTTGATCTAATTCTCTCTTTCTCGGAAATTTTGGAGGAAAGGTTTTAGAGGTTAAAGATGAATTTGTTTATTTGGGGGTTAAGTTTAGTGCTTTAAGGGGGATGTCTAGGCATGTAGAAGATTGTAATTTAAGGGGTAATAGGCTAATAAATATGCTCTTGAGAAGTAATTTAAATCAGCTAGCTGACATGAGGATCCAGAAAAGTTTTCCAGACAAAGGTAGCTTCTAGTCTACATCGGGGCTCTGAGGTTTGGGGTTTTTCTAAAGCAGCTAAGCTAGTAGTAGTTCAGCTAAGATATTTTAAGAGAATTTTAGGCTTGAAGGATTCATTTAGTTCAGTGGTACTGAAAGGAGATTTGGGGCTTTTTTCTTTAAGGAGTGTTAGATTGGTTAGAATGGTAAAATTCTGGGAGAAGATAATTTGGCTACCTAGAGTTCGGCTTCTTAAGGCAGCTTATTTGGAAAGCTTGAAGGATGGTAGACGTGACACATAGTCAACCCAGATCAAGAAAATACTGGACCTTTGTTCACTTTCGAAGATGTGGAATTAAGGAAAAGGCTCTATGGGTGAAACCGTGATAGCGCGGTAGAAAGCCCAGCAAACACTAATTGTCCATGAAATCAAAGAGTGGTAAGCTCAATAGGACCAATGTATATCATTGTGGTTTTACTTCCAAGCCATAGATGGTTGGGGGGAGGAGATTTACTTTAGATTTGGGTTGAAAATAGAGAATTTGAAGAATTTGTTGTCTGTAAGAGGGGAGAGATGGGATTTAGGGGAGAGAATGACATTTATTGGAGAGTTTAAGCTGGCGGCTGGCCCTTATTTCTGCCTAAAGTGTGGATTGGTGAATGAAAACTTTTTTCATTTTGTATCCGAGTGTGAAGAGCTGTCTGAGTTGCGGAATGAATGTTTCGGACGAGTGTTTGGGAGCCAATGCTGGTTAATAGAACGGATGGCTGAGAGGAATGCATGTGCTATTAAACAGTTGTGTAAGTTTCTTCGTTTAGGGATTAAATATAGGGAATCATGTTTGAGGGGATAGCCTGATATTATTTTTATGATTTGAATTTTATTATATGTTTTTTTTTGGTTAAAAGTCGAACCTTGATGTGTTTTTTTTTGTCGTTTTGTTGTTCTTTTTCTTTTTTCCTTTTTTGATTTTTACTATCTAAAGTTGTATTTTGTTCCTGAGTGTTGGTTTGTAGATTGTATTATGTGATGATATGGCCCACAGGCTTTTTGCAATAAATCTTATCTATCTATCTATCTATCTATCTATCAACTTTAGCAGCGAAACATAATTGCTCCTCCATTTTAAATTTGCTCAAGGATATCAAATATCTTGCATATACTTCATCCCATTCCAGACAAAGCCGTGATCCTCTCGTGATTTCCACCGCAATGTTTGGTGCTCTTGTATTATTATCTTCAACTCCACTATCAACTTCTAAAAAGGTAAACATTCCACTCGTCAACACACAAATATATATCCAAATGAGTAAAGTCAAACTGTTCTCACTCCTTTGAATTCTCTTCACAGACTAATAATACTAAAGCAAAAATCCTTTCCTCATATTCTTTGCAATCCTCCGCCGCTAATATGTAAGCGAGCCTCTGATTGGTCTAGAAGGAAACTCGTGATCCTGTTTCCTATTCCTGGATCATAACATTCGCCCCGAGCGTGCACTTGGCCAAAACAACAACAACAAATAAATCGACCTTGGAAAAAGAGGTCATTGACCCACTTCGACTATGCAATCATTCTCCCTGGGGATTCCATGCCTATATTTGGTGTTCGTACGGAGTTAGACTAAATTGTAGATGGCATTACATGTGTTCTTACGGGAGTCAATAAGGCCTTTCTACTCATATGGTTGTTTCTGCATTAAGGAATATAGGGGTGTGGACGAGCAGGTACGTGGATGACACCATTGTCGGAGGATCTAACTGTCACGAAGCCAATTCTGCCGTCACTGTCTCTGCGGCCGTTCTAACTGAACTAGGGTACACATTGTCTAAAAAGTCAGTTCTCCGGCCAACCCAGCGGATGAAATACTTAGGACTCACGAACACACGAACGTGCCTGCCTTCATTGTGCCGGGGGAAAAGATTGGGAAGATGTGCAAATTGGTGGAAAAACTATTATCCTCAGTGAGGGTGGATATCAAATGCATTAAAAAGTTTATGGGTTACGCTATGTCCCTCAGCCCAGCTTTTCCACATGCTCGGTTGTTTATTTCAAGGTGTATGCAATTTTTTAGCGAGTATGGAGCGTGAACAGTCTCATTCTATGGGATTCGATAATGACACAAAAGAAGAACGGTGGTTTTGGTGTTTCCTGTGGGACGCTCCTAGATTTTTCCCTTGGCATTTGGAAGAACATGTGGCAGTAAAAATCCATACTGATGCATCCGATTTTGCTTGGGGAGGTGTTATATATCCCTGGGTCAGAAGTAGTAAGCCTGCGGGGGTTTTGGTGAAATCCTGAAAAAGACGAAAATGTTTCGGTAACAGAAGCATATCCTTTGAACAGGTACTTTATCTACAGTGGAGACGGACTAAAAAATCATAGAATAAATGAGTACGTAGACCATTTATCAGTAGTAAATCGTTGGAGAAAGGGATCTGAGACTTCACATAGCTCGGAATTGGCGATGAAAGATCTTTTTTAAACGGTAATGGGTTTCAACATATACCTCAGAATAGACCACATCCCAACATATGAGAATATAGCAGATCCGGGATCAAGGGAAATTGATGTTTCAGACTCTATGCAGTAAAAAAATGCTTGGGAAAAAATTCAATATTTCTATGGAGGGCACTCGGGTCATACCTTTGACCTGATGGCTCTTGATTCAAACGCCATGACGGATAAAAAGGGTCAGAAATTGCCTCATTTTAGCCCCTTCCCTCAAGCGGGATCGTTGAGCATTGATTTTTTTTACCCAAAAATTACCTCTGGGAAACCTTTATATTTTCTCAACATTCTGCGTAATTCCAGCTATAATCAAGCATATGAGCAGATATGCAGATGGACAGTACACGCTGGTTGTTCCAGTTTTGCCAATAACTCCTACGTGGTGGCCGAAAGTTTGTAAGCAAGCCGAAAGCTGGTTGAAATTGGGCAAAAAAGGGGATATTGGACTACTTCTCGCTCCGTCAAAAAAGGATTTCGTAGAGGGCTTTGAAATCCGATTTGTTTGCCGTCAGGATGTATTCGAGATAGGAGATTAGGTTATGAGTTTGTGTTTATTTGTGCTTAGTACCATTATGTTCTCCTTGCATCAGTTTTCTATTATTCAATTTTCAAAAAAAGTTATAAATAAACGAGATATCAAATGAGCTTCTTTAAAATCTTATATTTATATTTCTAGGACTTCAAGCTGGAAATAGAAAAAAGGAGAGTTGAATTGCAGTCAATTTTAAAAAATTCAAAATATGAAAAACAGAGAGATGCTCTAAAATCAGCTTTAGAGAGATTCATGGCTATCTGGTACCAAGAGGAGGGGACACTGGAGAGGTTATCACCATTGAATATCGTACGGTTCTTAATTTCAAAATATAAAATGGGGAAAACTAAAGTGCGCAAAAAATAATGTAGATTATAAGGGGAGTATGCCCTACGAGACTGCTCTTGCCCAACTAGAGAAGATACAAGCACTTTGAGCACACTGACGGGTCAGCTACCTCCAATTTTTGCTGAAATGAGTGTGACAGGACAATATAGTACGCAAACAAATTTGGGAAACCCAGTTCTGTCGTATGAAGTGCGACAATATGTAAAAACTGTTTCTTCAGAGCAAAAAAATTCTCTATTGCCGGTTCGACAAGCCATCCCAATGTCAATGACTAAGTTAAAATGCCTTGCAGAAATTTTAGCAAGGAAAATAATGTCTAAAAGTGACTATTTTAAGAAATTTATATTAATGCGAAATAAGGATTTTTTACTACTTCAGTTTTACACTGTAACAAGGTTCTCTGACTTGCAAAGAATACCAACGACGGCAGTCAGAAAAGGTGAAAAAAACTCCTTGATATTTTTGCAGTCTGATGCTAAAACTATCAAGTCAGTTGAAGACCGCGTCCTCTCCACTGCCCCAAACAAGGATTCATTAATCTGTCCAGTTTCCTCACTTTTGGACTTTGTAAAATTATCAGGAGATTGGCAAACTTTTACTATTGCGAAAAGTTAATTGTTCCCGAAAGCTAATATTAGGGGAATCGGCTTGGAACCATTGACATACGATGACATAAGATTATGTATGGTAAACAATTTGAGTGAACTGGGACTGTATGAAGGAGAGACACCGCACGGCTTAAGATCGGGTGCAGCAATTGAAATGGTGAACCCAGGAGTCCCTCTTGACACAGTTAAGACCTGTGTTGGATGGGGCTCAGCGGAAATGGTAGAATTATATACAGGAAACTCAAAGCTGGTACAAAAGAACCAATCTTATGACGTATGGAAGAATGTGAGCATTGGCCCTGCGTTATGGCAAGGGAAAAACCCGGCCACTTTCCCCCGTGTTTTTCAGTGATTACTCATTCATCTGTAGAATAGGAATATAGAAAAAAAAATGAATAAATATGTTAGATGAATCATGTTGAATGTTTGAGTAGGTAAGGGATTGGGATTTGGAAGAATAAATGGGTTGTGTTTGGGCTGAGAAGTGGTATATTAGGATAGAGGAGTGGTCAAGGACTCTGTCTCCTCCGGCACTTAACTGAAGGGTCTGCATGGTCCGGGTTCTGAATACAGAGCTATTCCGAACGCGGAGAAAGGCAGACAATTCAGTCTGTCCGCGAAACAATGTTGTTGTGGACAAGGAAGGAAACAATCTGGATGGATAAATGAAAAAAAAAAAAAAATCAATAATGGCATGTAAATGCACGTAGGAAAAAGAGGGGATCAGGCCACACAGAAAGTCCTCATCTACTTCAAGGTCTTCATCGTTCCATGCGGACTCTGTTCTCCTCTGACACTTAACCAAAGGGTCTGCGTGGTCTGGGTTCGGAATACAGAGCTAATGACAAGTTGTTATTGAAAAGCATCCATCGCTGGGCGCTGAAGCCAAAGCCTACTGCTTACTAAAGAGGCAACTATGGGCTTTGAGAAACGACACATCAACGTCATATTTTTCCTAGCAAATTATACTTTTAAGGTAACTTTTCCGCTATACAATCCACTTAGAAGTAACGACAAGTGTTATGTTGCTCATCAAAATGAATATAAGCTAAAGATAAATACATTAATAGACAATCGTTGAATATTCCCTATGCATTAGATCTATTTAATTTTATTAGAATATGGAAAGTTTTGTGTTGACCAGGCTTGCGTCTTGTTTTAGTTTGGAAAACCTAACAACTAAACGCCTTTAACTTTAAGCTAACTGTTGATTTGTCTTTTTGACACACATCTGTTTGTATATTTTATTGTTATGACTGTGTTATGCTATGCAGGGTCGTATCCAGGATTTATTTGTGTGTGTGTGTGTGTGTGTGTGTGTGTGTGTGTGTGTATGTGTGTGTGTGTCTGTGGGGGGGGGTACAATAGGAATTTTTTTCGTGGTGGGGGGGGCTTACAAAAAAGAACTTTGAAAAACGCGTCAAAAATTTGTTTATATTCATTTTTGTTACGTTTTTACGAGTCGTAAAACATTTCAGGGGAGGAGGGAGTTTCAAACCCCCTACCGTCCCCCTGGATACGGCCTTGATGCTATGTTATTGTATGTCCATTGTTTGGATTTGCACTATGTCCCTTTGAATTTTGAGTCTTCGCGACTGACCTTTTTTCGGTATCGGTAATAATTTAAGTTTTGCATCTTACCTTGAAGATCATATTCTATTACCTTTGAAACATTTAACTAACTCGAAAGATCTTGTGTTGGGAAACTAATCAGCGAATGTGTTTTGTGTAGCTTATGTAACCAGGTATAAATTTTAAACCCTTAAAAATGTAATAAACGCAATCATTCTTCATCCTTAACTGTTTGCTGCATAGATATTCATATTTTTGATGTAGTCATCAGTCTATCTTGATATAAAACTAAGTCAAAATTGCTTAGACTTTACATAAAATTAATTTAAAAAACTTTCCACAAAATAAGTTTTTCAAAGAAAAGTAAAGAACTCCATTAAACAAAAATTGAGCAAAACTAAAATCAAATAATCTACCAAGCATGAAACTACCACAAATCAGCATTGATAAATAAATGAAACCCAAAACGAACAGAAATTACAATAATTAACCGAGTCAAACTCAAAATGAGCAGAAATTAACATAAGTTGGGCGCAAATCCCCTATGCCTTCCAAAGGCCAGAACAAAATTTGCACTTTACTGAAAAAATATAATTTTTTTTACTTTTATAACTTTAATAAATCAAACAATATTAACATTTTGATTATTAAATATCAGTATATGTATATTAAACTGACAATGCTCATTCATTTGTATTTTTTCAGTAAAGTGCAAATTTTGTTCTGGCCTTGGGAAGGCATAGGGGTTTTACGCCCAACTTATGTTAATTTCTGCTCGTTTTGAGTTTGATTCGGTTAATTATTGTAATTTCTGTTCGTTTTGGGTTTCATTTATTAATCGATGCTGATTTGTGGTAGTTTCACGCTTGGTAGATTATTTGATTTTATTTTTGCTAAATTTTGGTTTAATGGAGTTATTTACTTTTCATTTAAAAACTCATTTTTTGGAAAAAGTTTTTTTAATTAATTTCTGTTTGCCGTGTATGCTCATTTTAGTCAGGGAAATATTTGCTAACGCTTTAAATAGTTTCTTTTTAAACGAATTAGTAATTTGACCTGCTATTTGAATGCCGGGGAAAAATTTTGAGCAATTTTTAACTGCATACACCCTTTTAAAAATCTGGATACAAATAGTACTGTTTAATTTAGTTTCATAACTCCTCTAGTTGACCTGTAATGGAAAACTTGATACCATTCGCAAAAAAAAAATCTGTTTACTTTCTTTGATAGCTTGGATACACTAACGCTATTTGGATTTGGTTAAATTTCAAGAGCAGAAGTAGCTCCGAACGTTTGAACATAATACCCTCAGTCGTTCTTGGGATACTGCTGAGATGCCTTATCGGGAATTAGCATTATCACAGTGCATTTTGATTTAACCTTAAGTCAACATTTAGTTTTTAAACATATAAAAATTGGACTTGAGGAAGACTAAAATATATTCTATAAATCATATACAAAAAATTTCTATATAAACCTTATATGCCCCCATGGCATAACTTGCAATTCGTGTACTGAGGGAACTCAGGGGGCAATCATCTTAAAAGACATAACGTCAAGAGAGTTTAACTATCTTGAAAAGAATGAAAACCTCACAATATTGATTGGAAAAGTTTTGGAAAATGTTGGGCATGGCAGGGGCGTTAGTCGCTCTACGGTCACTTTCAACTATTAAAAAAGGCACTAGCCCTTTTAATTTCCAATTGAAGGAGCCCTTTTGAAGTTTCTACGACAACGCTTTCAATAAAAACTTTATATGCCCCCAGGGCATAACTTACAGCCCCTACCCTGAGGGCTGTGGGGGGAGGGGTTATCATCCTTAAAGACCTAATTTCCAAAACTTTTAACTGCGTTGAATAAAATGGCTATCTAAAATTTTTTAGACTATTAAAATTGGTACTAGTCCTTTGAATTTCAAATCGAATGAGCCCTTTTTCAAGTTTCTACGACAAAGATTTCAATAAAAACCTTATATGCCCCCAGGGCATAATCCTTGCCCTGAGGGTTGTGGGTGAGTGTCCTCCTTAAAAATATGTTTTCTATCTGGAAATCAACTACACTGAACAAAATGGCTTTCTCAGAATTTTTTTCGGTTGTGTTTGGAGGAATGAGGGGTGTGGGAGGGGGGGGGGCTAGTTGCCCTCCAATCACTTTCGACTATTAAAAAGGGCACTAGCCCTTTGAATTTCCAGTCGAATGAGTTTTTATTGCCGTTTCTACGACAACACCTTTAAAAACCTTATATACCCCCAGGGCATAACTTAAAACCCTTGCCCTGAAGGATGTGGGGGAGTGTCCTCCTCAAAAACATATTTTCTACCTGGAAATCAACTACGCTGAACAAAACTGCTATCTCAAAATTTTGTTCGGATGTGTTTGGGGGAATGAAGGGCTTGAGGGGGGGGGATAATTGCACTCAAATCACTTTCGACTATTAAAAAGGGCACTAGCCCTTTGAATTTCCAATCAAATGAGCCTTTCTTGAATTTTTTATGACAACGCCTTCTATAAAAACCTTATATACCCCCAGGGCATAACTTAAAACCCTTGGCCCGAGGGTTGTAGGGAAGTATCCTCCTCAAAAACATATTGTCTATCTGGAAATCAACTACGCTGGACAAAATGACTGTCTCAAAATTTTGATTGAATGTGTTTGGGGGAATGATGGGCGCGGGGGGGGGGGGGGGGCTAGTTGCGCTCCAATCACTCTCGACTATTAAAACGGGCACTAGTCCTTTGAATTTCCAATCGAATGAGCCTTTTTTGACGTTTTTACGACAACGCCTTCTATAAAAACCTTATATGCCCCCAGGACATAACTTAAAACCCTTGCCCCGAGGGTTGTGGGGGAGTTTCCTCCTGAAAAAGATATTTTCTATCTGGAAATCAACTAAGCTGAACAAAATGGCTATATCAAAATTTTGACTGGATGTGTTTGGGGGAATGATGGGCGGGGTGGGGCTAGTTGTCCTCCAATCACTTTCGACTATTAAAAAGTGCACTAGCCATTTGAATTTCCAATCGAATGAGCCTTTTTTGAAGTTTCTACGACAACGCCTTCTATAAAAACCTTATATGCCCCCAGGGCATAACTTGTCCCGAGGCTTGCCCTTGCCCCGAGGGTTGTGGGGGAGTGTCCTCCACAAAGAGATTGTCTATCTGGAAATCAACTACGCTGAACAAAATGACTATCTCAAAATTTTGATTGGATGTGTTTGGGGGAAGGCTGGGCGTGGGGGGGGCTAGTTGCCCTCCAATCACTTTTGACTATTAAAAAGGACACTAGCCCTTTGAATTTCCAATCGAATGAGCCTATTTTGAAGTTTCTACGACAACGCCTTCTATAAAAAAAACCTTATATGCCCCCAGGGCATAAATTAAAACCCTTGCCCCTTGGGTTGTGGGGGAGTGTCCTCCTCAAAAAGATGTTTTCTTTCTGGAAATCAACTACGCTGAACAAAATGGCTATCTCAAAATTTTGATTGGATGTATGGGGGAATGATGGTTGTGGGGGGGGGGGCTATCACTTTTGACTATTAGAAAGGGCACTAGCCACTCCAATTTCCAATAGAATGAGCTCTTTTCGAAGTTTCTTCGACGACTCCTTCGATACGAAGTGCCCGGGTATAGAGAAAAAAAAAAACACATTGTGCCCATATCGTTCTTTACTTAGGCAGCGCTCTGGGATAGCTATATATATTCCCTGTAGATCATTGAAAACTGCTCAATATTTCCCATAACATTTGAAAGAGCACTATAAAAGTTTTGCATTCATTTTGTTTTTGAATTAAGGTAGCTTTGATCATTAGTTTGAATATTTTATAACATACAACATGATTTTTATGCCAACAAACATAAAACGATTTAAGTCGGTTTAGAGCTTTTGAAGCAACTATGATATAATGAAGAAATATAAAGGATTTTTTTCCAAGCTTTCATCAATATTTCACATAGTTTTGCTTTTGTTTTAGTTTGGTGTTTTCCCTTTAAAATGATCTCTAGCCCAAGCTTCGTCGTTTGCGTAAGAGCTGAAATATATGAAGCAAGTTTTTTTTTTTTTTTTTTTTTTTTTTTTTTTTTTTTTTTTTTTTTGAAAAGAAAAGTGTATGAAGTTTTGCCTGATAAATACATTTTTGGATTTCAGTTTATTTAGGCCAAAGTTTTTAAGGTCAAATTAGTTTCTGTTCAGTTTCTATAAACCAATTTTTTTTGCCATCTAAAAATAAAAAGTATTCTAAAAAATAAATTAAAATAAACTTTTACTAACGTAAGTAAAGCTATTTCTACTTTTTTCTTTCGCTTAAATCGAATCGAACCCCTATTTTAAATAGCCTACCCATTTTTCATTGATCAAAAAACCAGATAATATTTACCGAAAACGTAATAATTGACTTCGCTGTCACCAAGACGATATGTTACTTGATTCCAGCATTGCTGCCATGCATCATCATCGAGACCAAAAAAGTTATGAATGACACTAAAAAATTACAAACAACAAAATTGGTTCTTAATTACTTCTGTATAAAAATTTTCATTGAAAATTTCTTTGAAATATTTCACTGTAATAATGTGTTTATTTACTAATAGTCTGTCGTTAACATATAACTAGTTAATCATGCTGCTCATTTAGTTAACACATATTAAAAATACATATGGAACGAAACGTAGGAAATAGGAATCTTTTGACGCTTCAAGCCCTCTAAAATTTTGGAACAAAAGTGTACCATGAATTTTTTAATTAATTTAAAATTGAAGCGCCTTTGTCGACTCAATAGCCTATGTCGACTTTCGTATTTAAACCTTAATTCTGCCCATGAAAATGTGAATGATCAGTAGAGTTGATTTTGGTTTTCTATTTACCGCAAATCTTCACTGCAATTTTGTCAAACAATTTGATTTTTCATAAGAAAAAAAGCTAAGGATATACAATTCTCAGCGTTCAGACTATTCAAGAATAATTTGGAGTCTAACTTTATCCATCTATGGCGTATGACGACTTGATTTATAATCCGTGATTCTGCTGATAAGATGCTGAATAATCCTAATGAATGTGGATATAGGTGTCGTTTATTTGATCGGTTGATAAGCCATAACCGGTTAGAAATGTTGATATCATTGCTTGCTAGCTTTAATGATTACACCAACTAGTAAAAATTTTAATACTATCATCATCAAGATTACCATGATTTAATAGCTGAATTTTACATCTAAATATGAAGAAATGAGACATAAAAAGTTTTTCTCTAGAGTAAACTTTTAAAACATAGTAAACATGTTGCGCAAGTGCTTACGCCTGACATAAAAAACTGATACTAGAATACTTGAGAATGACGATTGGATGTAAAGGTAAAAGCTACAATGTGAAACGTCCCAACGCAGAAGACCATTTAAAACACTAAAGGGCTACGCACACGTAGCTGATTTCGGGAACCGATTTCAGCATCAGTGGACAAACGATAGCGGTAAGAAAAATTTGTTGAAAGAAAAATTTATTGCGCAAAATTTTCAAAACAAAAAATCATGGACACAAATAGTCAACTGGAGTTTATAAATAGTCTCGTGATTGATCTCAGCTTAGTTCTCAGTTTAGTTCTCAGCTCAGTAGTGGGGGCTTTCACCACAGATACCTCTGTTATTTGTATCCCTATTTTTTGTGATGATGATGATGAAAATCAGTGCTAATTTTGTAAATCGGTGCCAGAAAGTAGAAAATTTTTCAAGCTCAAATCGACGCCAATTTCTTTTAAAATCGGCGCTGATTTGGAAATCAATCCGAAATCAGCTAAGTGTGCCCAGCCCTTAAGGAATAATGTCAAAAACTTAGCAGAATGCTTTAAGCACAGAAAGTTTTCAGGCAGGCTAGGATTTACGCATAGGCCTAGTAGGCCCGGGCCTAGGCCCGCACAATACCGAGGGGTGAAAAAAAACACTGATTTTTTTTTTCTACAAAAAACTGGACTGATGTGATTTATCGTCAAAATGGCAGGTGCTCTTTGCTGCTGCGCTGCCTATTCATAGATAGATGATTTTCTTCTTTCTGTGCATATCTTTCTCCTCTAGACAGCATAGGAATTCCGTAGCCATTTACAAACTGTCAGATGTCTCCCAAGAATGGCAGCTGAGAGCTCGGTATCACCTCTCTCTTGAATAGATCATGGTTTATCACACATCAATTACCATTTATCCTGGACTTCCACTATTCCCGAATTTTAGGGGATTTCCTTGTGAATCCCTGTGTCTCCCCCCAAAAATTGCTTGGGCCTAGGGGCGCCGAAACGCTTCGGCCTAGGGGCACCAAAGATTTAAATCTGCCCCTGTATACCACCATACAGTCTTTAATAATATAAAGTATAGGGCTTAATTATGAGAACAATAATTTGAAATAGATTCGCAAAAAGAACTTTGTGAGCTGGCTTAGGGTTTCCCATATCTTTTTAGCCCAATAAGATAAAAGAGCAATCATATTCAATACTTACAATGAAACCAAATTCCTTAGCAACACAAAGAAACATACAATTGCTAAAATTGGATTAATTACCAAACGCAATAATTTCAAGAGAGATATTTTATTTTCACTTGCATCCATTTCTTTCCAATAACAACAACTATTTCTGAGATGAGCGCTTTCTCAATGTTTATCTAAACATTTTTAATCGGGACCAAATAGGATTGTGTGCCAAAAATATATTAAGTAAACAAAGAAACCTTCTCACATAAGCTATAATAAAAAACAAAAGCAACATCATGCGAGAAAAAATTAATGCGCAGTTTACATTTTAAAAAATGGGAAAGAAGATTGTTATATAGTTAGATTCTTGTTTAGGCTAATTCTCATTACAGATGTAGTTCCATAGTTAACAGATGGTTAAGATCTAAATTTGAAACGAATAGTTTTGTTTAGGTATATAAAACTTTGTGAGGAGGGAGGTCTAAAAATTCAAAAATGAAGTGCAGAGTCACTATTTCCATGGTTTCCAGCATGAGTTCTTCGAAGAAAATTGTTGATAGGCAGCCTATGTCTTCCAAAAACACCGGCAAGTACCAGTAGGTTAATGTCTTCGGAAAACATGAATACATTTAAAAATATGTATAAATAGGAAACTAAGAAGTATTGCTATATAAATTTTGATAAAAACAATCTTTTGGAAGCCTGAGACCCCTCCCCCTCAGCCCACCGGGCAATTTTATGGTGATGCATACAATACCCCTCCCTCTCCTCCATTTGTGCTATAGCACCCGTTTTAGGGAATTATACCAAAAATATTTTCTGTAATGAAGGAGATTTAGAAATTAGTCTTGTACCCCTCCCCCCAAAGCTCCTTCTTTGTTCGTCTGAAGGCTCGTGGAAAATTTGGAAATTTCGGCTAAGAATGTATTGTTTGGGATTTTATATACACCCCTGCTCATAAACATAATTAAATTAAAAAAAACAAACAAGTTTTTTTAACTGAAAGTAAGAAGCACCATTAAAACGAACGTTAGTCGTTTCGTGTATGATGGGGACTGCCTTATCTTCCATGCCTAAGTCGTTACGCAAAAATTTTTTAATTCTTTTAAAGAAGCGTCCCATTGTTCTAAGTAAACGACCCTTGCGTTTCAGGCATGGGCGCCCATAAGCTGAATTCCAGGGGGGGGCAAACTTCGTCTAATTGCTACTTTTAATGCTATATAATAGAAATCTCAGAACAAAAATATAAAAATACGGCAGCATCCTACAGCCAGGGGGGGCCAAGAGCCCCCCCCCTGCCCCCCCATATGGGCGCCCATGGTTTCAGGAGTCATTATCAAAGAAATGGGACAATTCAAACTTTAGCGTAAGAAGTGAGGTGTTGAGGAGGAGGCAACCCCCTTTATATACGTAACAATTTACGCATAAAAAGGCTTTTTGTTAAAAGTATTGCCTTTTAAAATTTCAAGAAATCAACTTGTTCATTAGGTATCTGTTTTCCCGTAAAGAAGAACGATTTCCGTAAAAAAGAACGAGAAGTAAGACATAACACTAACATTTTCATTTATCGATTTTCCTCTTGTTATACTAACAAATAGATGTTACATTATATCATGGTTGCAGCGGTAGCTACGACCTAGTAAAGAGCGAACCACAGCCCATAGTAACCAAAAGTTGAAAAACACGTTTTAAAAAAAACTGCCTAGTGAGAAAAAATTGCCCTCTACGACTAAATCAGGAACGGTAACTATTGTTTTGGTTATTCTTAAAAGTAAAAGTTAATTACGAAAAGACATTTATGGTGATTTCGAAAAAGTGCCTGAGACCCCTTGAAAATGACGTAAGATCGAAATATAAAGTGCACCGTTGGAATCAGCATGGTCCAAAACCTTTTGTAGGACAATTACAGTCCCCCATCTTGAACACCAAGGAAAAGTCACTTTTTTGCATGGGTAGCACTGATGTGTCTCCTTAATTTTCTTTTTTTTTCACCACGGCTAGCGAATGACCAGAAAATCATAGAGAGATGTTTAATGGCTCATTCGAATGGAAATTGAATTTGCTAGTGCCCTTTTTAAGCTACCAAAAATATTAGAGGGCAAATAGCCCCTCCTCTCTTCAGGCCCCTCCCCCAAAGTAGTCCTATAAAATTTTGAGATAGCCATTTTGTTTAACATAGTTCAAAGGTCCAATAAATATGGTTTTGATGATGATATGACCCTCTGTAGTCCCTGGGGAAGGACTGTATTTGATATCGGCCGTATCGATATCGCGCGTATCGGTATTGGGCGTATTGGTATTGCATGTCTCGTATCGGGAACATCGGTATCGGTATCTGGTGTTTTTTTCAGTCATTTTCTAGGTTCATTTTTTAAAGCGTGTCCCGGGAAGGTATCATGGTTGTAGCGGTAGCTACAACCTAGTAAAGAGCGAACGACAGCCCATAGTAACCAAAAGTTAAAAAATATATTCAGAGAAAAATTATCTAATGAAAAAAATTGCCATCTGACAATGATTCAGGAATGGTGACTATTATTTCCGTTTGTCTTAAAAGCAAAAGTTTATTGCGAAAAGAAATTTATTGTGATTTCAAAAAAAAGTCTGAAACCCCAGTAGAATGGCCATAATAACTCCGAACAGGGCTCCTTATATGGGCATAGAATACTGACGGGGCTCCATATATGGGCATGGAATCCCTAGGGAGAATGATTGCGTAATCGGTCAATGACCTCTTTTTCCAAGGTCGATTTATTTGATGTTTCTATGTGTAATAACTCCGGAACGAAGGTTGCACATGCGCATTGAATTCTAACGGGAACAATGTTATTGATCTAGGACTCGAGGGGGAAGTGAATTCCCGAGAACTTGATTGCGTAATCGATCGCGAATGTTATGATCCAGAAATAGTATTTGTTATTGTTTTGGTCATGTACATGCTCGAGGCGAATGTCATGGTGTCCAGAAATAGGAAACAGTATTTGTTGTTGTTGTTGTTTTGGGCGAATGTTATGAGTTTCCCGGAAACAGTTAGATCACGTGTTTCCTTCTCAGGCAATCAGAGGGCTTGTTTACATAGTAACGGCGGAGGGAATATAAGGAAAGGATTTTTGATATAGTTTTATTAGTCTGTGAATAGAATTCACTAAGTTTTTAGTTAGCAGTGTAATAACATGAGTGAACAAGTTGAGTTAGAAATATCCTTTTATTGCAACTGTTCTATTTGTAAGGGGCATTTTCATGATTTTGAGTATTCACATGAACCTACTGAATGTTTACATAGCTTAGAGGCAGAGACACATGAGAAGAATCTGGAGGAAAAGAGAATAAAAGTTATATGCGACATGGAGAGAAATTTATATCGATTGCAAGTCAGCTCAGATAAAAGAAAGATTGATATGATAGAAAAGGAGGATCTAAAGAAGAAACTGGTAAAAGAGGGTTTTCTCTATAGTGTAAAAGACATCAGTGAAAACCCAAGGAAAAATGTGTATAGTGCAAGATATAACTCGGATTATTATGATGATTATGCTCCAAGAGAAGAGAGAAAGTGGCCCTTTAAGAGACACCATAAGAGGACATTCTACGAAAAGGACTTTAAACAACGGACACCATGGTGGAAGTATTCTCATATAGCATTTTACGATAAATCCCATTTTTTATATGCTTGAAAAGTTTTATACCATAATCATACAATAAATTTGTTTCTGCTATTTTTATTTTCTCATTCTAGATATGTATAGAATAAGGATACTAGCAGAGACTTATGTACAAGAATAGTTCAGTTTCATTAAATCACTCCAAAGAGTAGGCCTACTATCAGTCCACAGCCAAGTTTTTTATCAATGTTATAAAAAAAAATCATTCTTCTATATATTTTTATTCAACTGTCAAATCAATATATAATACTTTTTAAATATATGACCTCATCATCCTCCACTAACTCGTCCTCAATGGTAATTTCTTCAATTTGAGGTGACGCTATTGTAAGTAGTTGAATGCTATCGTCATCATCATTGTATGTTTCGATATTACTCAGAGTGGGCATATTAACATATAGACGATCATCATCTTCGATACACAGTCTTCCTGAGGGTCCCCTCCTCACCAAATCATCTGATGTATACGATAGTCCAGATGATGTATAATGAACTTCTACCACGTCGTCGTCATTATCTGAACTAACAATCTCAGATTTACACAAAAGAAGCTCCTCACTTTCTGTGAGCTCCCACTCGGTCCATACATCCTAAAAAGGTCGAGAACACTATGGTCAAAAGCTCTGTGGAAAGGTATAGTCTTCATGAATATACTGAGGGGTGTTCAATAAATGTAATAAACAGGGTTACTTATTATTTTTCATTTTATCTATAATTTTGTATGTCTAAAATTCATCAATTAGCCAGATGTGTGTTTTTTTTTTATTATTTTTTACATACGGAGCGAGATTTAATGTCATTGATAGAAGCCTGTATGAGATTTAATGTCTGTGATAAAACCAGGAAAAAAAAACCTTTCCAAGAACTATGTTTTTCAAAGAAAAGTAAAGAGCTACGACATTAAATCAAAGAGAGCAGAAATAAAGTTGAATAATTGCTTAAACGTAAATTTTCTGTAAACATACTTCTAATTAATCACTTCTAAAAAGGTAAGTATAGACCGCTCATCCTCTATGGTGGGGGAGCATACACAGATGTGTCCTTCTCGGTCGACTAGGTGCTGTAGTGAGTTGTTTTTAATAGGAGTACATTATTTTTGAATATTTAAATGAATCAGATTAGTTAAACAAAGCTGATAAATAAAAATTCTATTAACAGTTAATTTTGTACCGACTACATAAATATTTAAGACCAAGTGTACCACGATGCACCATTGTGGTCTGAGAAATTCAAAAACTCAGAAACTCAATACATAGTTTTCGATTATTTCAAGTCGATTACTATCTAAGAATTTTATTTCTACAACACTTAGACCTTCCTTAGGTTGAAGTGCTGTTTTAAACCACAAAATGGTAGAAAATCCCGCTTTACTTGAGTACATTATACGTTTTGCCTCTTACAATTTGCCCCATTAGCTTGATATGTTATCTCGAGAGAAAAAAAAACTATCAAATAAACACGCAGACTAAACTTGATAAAACTTATATATTTGAAATCTGCATTTAAAGCTGATTCTTTGATGCATCTATTGGTATCAAAATTCCCCTTTCTAGAGTTTCGGATATCATTGAGCTGGCTCGCTCCTTACTTACACTTCGTTACCACGAAATGTTTTATTAATTAAAAAACTTTCCTCAAAATAAGTTTTTCAAAGAAAAGTAAAGAGCTACTACATTAAATCAAAGATGAGCAGAAATAAAGTTAAATAATTGTTCAAACGTAAGCTTATGTCCAATGCCATACTAGTTAAAGTGACAAAAACTCTTTCCCACAAGAGGACACTTTTCAACTAAAAGTAAAGAGCTACTAAATCAAAGATATGATGAAATAATAACGAATAATTGTTCAAACGTAAAGTTATGTTTAGCGATAAACTTATTAGAGTGATAAAAAACTTTTTCCCACAAGAGGACACTTTTCGAGTAAAAGTAAAGAGCTACTTTCGTACCAAGTCCTGACCCCCCTAATTAAAGGATATGAATTAGAACCATGGGAACGTAATTTCATCGTATTTTGCATTTCCCACAAGAGTAACACTTTTCGAGTAAAAGTAAAGAGCTACCAGACTAAACCAAAGATATGATGAAATAATAACGAATAATTGTCCAAACTTAAATTTTTTTAATATCTCTGACACAAACTTTTACAGTGTTGAAAAATAGTGAAAAAGAAAAGACTAAAAAACATTGGAAGAAATAGATTGCTAGGAAAAAATGCTTACATTTGCATAATCCGTCTGGGCTTGGGATGCCTGAAGGACCAGGTAGTGCATGTTGGAGGGTGGAGGGACCGGTGGCGTTACATTCTTGTACAAATTGGACTGCGGCTTGTACAGGCAGCGTCGGTCTTGAATAGTCGATATGAAGGTTGGATTGGCCAGTGTATTTGGGGGGCTTCGGCCAGCGACCATACTGCACAACTGTTGCCTTCGCAGGGGGCGCATTAATGGCCCTCGCTTTCTTAGTGGGTGGCGGCGACAGACATTCTTCATAATTGGCCTTAAAAAGAAGAGAAAAAAGTTAGTATTGAAATAATTTGCCCCTTTTCACAGAAGGAAAGTTATTAAACATAAATATATATATATATATATATATATATATATATATATATATATATATATATATATATATATATATATATATATATATATATATATATATATATATATATATATATATATATATATATATATATATATATATATATATATTGCGAAAACACACAAAAGTTAGAAAAAATGGGTAAGTGTTTTAAATATGAGCCATTCTGTTGCGAAAACAAACAAAAGTTAGAAAAAATGCAAAATGTTCCTTTATTACCTCTGCAATTCGGGTAAAAATGAAGAATTCATACACATTTTCAACTAGCTAAAGGGTAAGTGTTTTAAATATGAGCCATTCTATTGCGAAAACACACAAAAGATAGAAAAAATGAAAAATGTTCCTTTATTACCTATGCAAAACTGCTAAAAATTAAGAATTCATACAAAATTTCAACTAGCTAAGGGTAAGTGTTTTAAATATGAGCCATTCTGTTGCGAAAACACACAAAAGTTAGGAAAAATACAAAATATTCCTTTATTACCTCTGCAAAACGGCTAAAAATGAAGAATTCATACACATTTTCAACTAGCTAAGGGTAAGTGTTTTAAATATGAGCCATTCTGTTGCGAAAACACACAAAAGTTAGAAAAAATCCAAAATATTCCTTTATTACCTCTGCAAAACGGCTAAAAATGAAGAATTCATACACATTTTCAACTAGCTAAGGGTAAGTGTTTTAATTATGAGCCATTCTGTTGCGAAAACACACAAAAGTTAGAAAAAATATTCCTTTATTACCTCTGCAATACGGGTAAAAATGAAGAATTCATACACATTTTCAACTAGCTAAGGGTAAGTGTTTTAAATATGAACCATTCTGTTGCGAAAACACACAAAAGTTAGAAAAAATACAAAATATTCCTTTATTACCTCTGCAAAGCGGCTAAAAATGAAGAATTCATAAAAATTTTCAACTAGCTAAGGGTAAATGTTTTATATATTAGCCATTCTATTGTGAAACCAATAAAAATTTAGAAAAAATGTAAAATGTTCCTTTATTACCTATGCAATACGGCTAAAAATGAAGAATTCATAAACATTTTCAACTAGCTAATTCAATTCAATTCAATTCAATTTATTCGAATAAAAACATAACACAAACATTAATAACAATAAAGATCCTAGAAGATAACTTGTTAAGGACCAAGAGAAAAAAAAATTAAAGTAACACCGAAAGAGAAAGAAAAAAAAATAGAAGAATAAAACATGGCTAATTAGAGCAAAATTGTTAAAAATGGAAATATTAAATTATACCATCAAGTTTTGTTACATTTTTATACAACTTGCAGAAACTTGTGGCTAGTTTAACACTGGAGGGAATTTTGTTCCATTGAATAATAGATTTGTAAATGGGAGATTGCTGGGCAGCACTAGAAATGCATTTAGGAATTTTAAAGGCTCTATTGGATGAACGGAGACAATGGGCTTCCGAATTATTAATATTATAATAGGTTAGGAGTTGAGGTGGAAGATTATTGTGGAAAGCAGAGTAAGCAAGCGATAAATTTAATTTTTGTATGATTTGATCAAGTGGAGCTATGCCAAAATCTGAATACAAATCACGAGTTGGATATAGACGGGGAAGCCGAAAAACTGCTTTAATGGCGCGGTTTTGGGCAAATTTGAGTTTTTTAATGAAGGACCGTTTTGTATTTCCCCAAACTGATCCGCAATAAGAAAGGTAAGGAAAAATAAAGGAATAATAGAGGGTAACTAGGATGTCAGGAGGAAGAAAATAATTCACACGGTTAATCATAGCTACTTGTCTCAAAATTATTGCTGTTATGTAAGAAATATGATTAGAGAATGACAAGCATGAGTCAATAAATACACCAAGAAACTTGGCAACCTCCACTTGTGGGATGATGTCGGAGGAGTACCTGAGACCAAGAGCAGGTTGAATAACGTCTTTGTTGTAGGGGGTTCTGAATAACACTATTTGACTTTTTTTGCTATTAATGGTCATGTTATTCGTAAGGCACCACGCCTGGACTCTGTTCAGAAGGACTTGGGCAGAGGTTACTGCCAATGGTAGATTGGTGCCAGTGATGAAGAAGTTGCTGTCATCAGCAAATAATACAGGATGCACTGAAGGGCCCAGGTCTATAACAAGATCATTGATATATAGGAGAAATAAAATAGGGCCTAGAACGGAGCCTTGCGGGACACCCCTCCGAACAGGTAAGGGCTGAGAGGATACTCCACCTAGGCTCACACTATGTACCCTTCCAGATAGATAAGAATCAAACCAAGAGAGGGGAACACCACGAATGCCGTAACTATTTAATTTACTTATTAAAATACTATGATCGACCATGTCAAAGTCCTTAGAAAAATCCAAAAATAAACACAATACAGTTTTTTAAGGTCAAGTTGTGAGCGTATGAACTGTGTGGCGTCAATTAGAGCATGAGAAGTTGAGAATTTCGGCCTAAAGCCATATTGGTGAGGAGAAATCAAGGATACGGACTGCTGACTGTCAAACAGAAAGGGAGACAGACGTCTGAAGATGATTCTCTCGAGCACTTTGGATATAACAGGAAGAATTGATATTGGACGATAATTACCTATCTCAGTTGGATCGCCCTTTTTAAGAACTGGAATAACAATGGCTGACTTTAGTAAATCAGGGAAAATTCCGTGGGTTAAAGATAGGTTGGCAATATGCTTGATGGGCTCGTAAACAAAAGGAGAAATGGTCTTCAGAAGCTTATTACTTAATCCAAGACAGTCAGGAGTAAAACTATTAGGGAGAGAACCGATGATTTGAAGTACCTCATTGCTATCAGTTGGGCAGAAAAACATGGATCTAAAATTGAAGCAAGGGAATACAGCCTGTGAGGAGGAGCGGGAGTCAGTATGAGGAACATTCAAAAATAATTATTAAATTCATCAGGTGCATGTAAAGGGTCAATTAATCTACCATTTGTGTCTTTAAGGCGAATAGGTATAGACTTTGATTTTCTATTTTTTGAAAGTATATCATTAATGGTGGACCATATCTTTTTCAGATTTCCTTTGCAATTGAGAATTTTTGTATAATAATAATTTTTTTTCGCTTCACGGATGAGTTTAGTGTATAAGTTTTTATAATGTTTATAATTAGATAGGTCAATATCACTACTGGTCTTACAGGCTAACTTATATAATTTGTTTTTACGATATGAGGAGACAATGAGGCTATGTGACATCCAGGGGCAAATAGGGATATTTTTCAGGTTAGGTTTACGAATAGGAAAAGTTGAATGGATAATCTCACTTAGCCTTTGCGCAAAACCATTTGTGGCAGAATTTACCTCGTGACAATTTAAGACATCGGACCAGTCAGTGGTTCTTAGGCAATCGATGAAATGGTTTATATTTGCAGAACTGTAGTTTCGAGTAGGTGTTGGGATATTAATTCTAGACCGTAGAGGTTGTGGTTGCTATGTTAGATAAAATTAAATAGTAAATTGTTCTTAAATATCCTAAAATACATTTTTTTTGTACATTTATTTTCCATGTTAAGTTTAAAAAAAATGTTTTTAATTTATTTTTTATTTGTTTAAAAATGTATCGACTCTACTGAGGAAAAAAATTGTGAATAGAAGACCACTCGCGGTTACCGATTCAAAAAAAGTGTCAGATTCAATATTTTTACCAACATTGAGTAGGTTGCAATTAAAGTCCCCAAGAACTATTGCCTTTTTATGGGGTAGGTTAATAAAATTAGAAAAATCATCAAATAGATTACAAAATCATGAGGTCAGAAATGGAGGGGGTTTATAAAATAAGGAGAGTATATAGGAATTTTGGCTGATAACTATGTTAACAGTTATTGAATAAATACATCTGAGATTTAGTTGTGTAGAGAAAATAGATTCGCACTCTGATAGCCTGGTAAAATTTACATTCGAACGGATGTAAAGTGAGATACCACCAGAACACT
>NC_142795.1:28769915-28809439 GCF_049724085.1 Artemia sp. Qi Xiang Cuo
ATCTGCGGATATACTTTTTATTAAGGCTTATATCGCATTTCTACAGGTTTAAAATTCAGGGCCAAAACCAGCATTTTAAATTATACAATTCTCTAGCAATTAAGTTCCTTTGTTCATTTAGTTTTCGGAACGAAATTGTATACTATTTTCTTATTTTGGCTTACACCACACCAATCTATAATCAATATTCAATCAAGTATATGGATGAAGATATATTGAAGATATCAACTTTTGAGATCAGACTATATCTTCCAATCTCCTCATTTTTACCAGGGCCAATTTTTTGCCGCAGGGGTTGGCGTTGTGTTCTTTTTGGTATTTGAGGAACATTTTGGTATGGTAAGTTAATTATTAGTTTTTAGGCGAACGGACTATTAATTATAGGTATGAAATCAGCTCAGAGTACACTCCTGTAGACGGGTCAATTATTTTTCTTGTTAATAAAAAGATGAAAAGTGAAAGTAGCTTAACTCGAGGACATTATGCTTAGGTGAACCGACTATACTACTATAAATCTTAACGGTTTCAACTACGTTTGGAGTTACGGATGTTAATTTATTATCATATCAACGCTTTAGATAGGGTTACTCGAATTGTATAAGTAATTTTTAACATTGATCGAAGTGGTATTTGCTTAGTAAAAATTGCGAAAGGGGAATTTATTTTTTCTTAGTGATTTGTAGGGTTTCTTTAAATAATTGAATTTATTTAAAGGCTCAGATGAATTTTTTTTTGCTGGTAAAGGATGGTCTTCTCTTGATAACCTTATCTTCACACCACCACAGATCTTATATGTGGATTAAATATTCCACTATGTCACCAAGAAAAAGACACAATTTTACTTATAACTATTATCAATTGGTTAATTTTTCGCAAAATCTTCAGTTCATATATTGAGTTGAATGTCTTGGAACAGATTTTTTTCTTTTAATATGCTTATATGGACAATTTTTGAAAGATTAGTCAGGCTTGCTTTTGTTATTTTGATTTACAGAAACACTATATTTATGATTCGTTTAATTATTATATCCCTACAAGCAGGCAAATCATGCCTCACCTCGTTACTACCCTTATATGTATATATATATATAAATGCTTGATCATTACATTACCGCTAATTACATGTTTTTCTAATTACCTGTTTCTTATTTGGGTAATTAATGCGATAACAACTCGCACATATATTTTTTTTTGCCGAATGAATATTTTAGGTTGTCTGGTATTTTATAACTTTTACGCAAGTTTGGGTGGTGGTTATTTCCGGTCATCTTTTCTTGTGATTAAATGTAGTACATTCTGGAATTCCGTATTTGACTATGTCGTTGGCATGACGTTTTTGTGAATAAAATATCCCATAAAATTGATTTCAGAAGAGGTAGAATCTTTCCTGAAGGAACTCTCAGCTTATCGAACATCCAAATGCAAACAATCAAGTCTTTGGAGGCTCGACACACCGAAGACTCCCTGGATCGGCACTTGAATACTTCATTAAAATTAAAGCAATTTTTGGATTATATTGGTTTTGGGGTTATGGATTGAAAGACGACCGAACCCAGCACAAAGATTTGATCCTCGTGCAATGAGGTCAATCGCTCCACCGAACAATCCCCTGAGATCCTCGGGTTCACCTACTCTGGGGGCTACTCGGGACAGGTAAAGCTAGGATGGCTGTCTACCGCACTTTCTCCTTTATGGCTGAACTTGTAATATATATATTTTTTTTCATTAGGGAAATACTATATTTTGGCTAGCAGAAATATAGTTAGTCTAGTTTAACGAGGTTTCGCTCGATTATTAGGTTATTCACTATATTTTATCGCTAAAAATTATATTCTATAAAATGTAACCACATTACTGTATTAAAAAGAATTTTTTTTTTAAACGAAAAAGCGATTTTTACCTCTTTCTTTTGAGTTCACTTAATTCGCATGTTTCATATTCCTTAATTTTCCGTTTCTTCTGGTAATGGTTGTGTTCTGGATGTTCCATGGGGTGTAGTGACTTCCGAGGAATCCTGACCCGTAGTAACATTTTCTTGGATGTTGGTGCACCGAGTCCTTGTGATTATGTTATTATCCGAAGGAGGATCCTGTTGAATAGTTTCTACTTGGGGTTTTATGTGGTGATGACGAGCTTGGTTTGGGATTGCAAAGTATACGGGTTGTGATGGTCCTTCGTTGTAATCATTAGCAAGAATATTTTCCAAATGGGGACTGAGGGGTAGGTCAATTTCAACTGTAAAATTTGTTGCAACCATCTTCTCTAAGTTTGAGCAGAATTCTCTTTGTTTTTGTAATTCTCTGGTAATTTCGGCATGATTTTCCTTCAGTTGTTTCTCTAGGCTGTCCTGTTGTAGTTAATTATTTCTTTTTGTGCTTTTAAGTGGTCGTATTTATGTTGCAAGTCTAAGATCCTTGCTCGCTGGGGTGCCAAGAATTCTTGTATTGCCAGTGTCACGGATAGAACAGTACTATTTCTATAATCCCGTACTTTTTTGCCAATTCCCTGCATTGCATCGTATAATAATTGTAATTTGAGGATTTTGTCGGGATAAATATATCCCTTAACAAGAGTGGCGTTGCTCACTGATTCCATTTCATTCTGGATTTTGGCGGTCTGTTCCTTAGCTTCCATAAACTGGGTCTCAATTAATTTATCCATTTGTTTAGTTAATAAGATCTGGTTTATTCTTTTGTTCATTCTTTTTTGGGAGGCCTTAACTTCACTAATGGATTTAAGTATGGTTTCTATCATATTCTCAATTTTTTATTTTCTGTTATCAATTGTGCCGAGGCTTCTAGGAGTTTCGATCGTATTTGAAATAGCTGATCCATACTTGTTCTGTCTGTAATGGGGGTGCACTAGTTATTTTTCTTTTTGGAGGAGGGGTTGAACAGTTCTGGTTCTTCTTCTATCTTCGGGGTTTTTTATAAAGCCGGGATGCTGTTTATCTGGAAAAATTTACTATTAACTTCTTTCGACCTTTTATGGGTAGCTTTTGTTGTAATGTCTTATTCATACGCCCTTGTTTTAAGGTTTTTTTTTCACACTGCTCATTTCGATTTAATATTACTTTGTAATTTTTTGGGGTACTTGATTCCTAGAAATATTTCCATTTACCTGGTTTTTTACTTATTCTGCCAGATTTCGTAATGACTTCCTGATCTCCTTCTGGCTGTTTTATTCTTTTTTGACTTTCCCATAGAGATTAGGTCAAATTTCTTGTATTGTTTGAAAAAGAATTTCTGGCCTTTTGCCTTAGCCTGTTTTACATGTGCGGTAGCCGAAGTAGCTTTTCGTTTTTGTGCGTCTTGGGGCTCATCGTCGGACTCGGTAGAACTAGTTCCTGAGGATTCATCATTAGGGCTTTCTGGGGTGGTCCTTTGTGATTTTGGAGTATCGCCTGCCCTTGCTTCATATATCTCATCTCCTCTGGAAGTCGAGGGTTTATTTTCCATTTCCTCATGCTGAAGTCCTGTTTTGGGGGAGTTAAAAGATTCTTGGCAACTCTGTGAGGAGTCTAATATTTTTGGAGAATGTTTCCATTGCTTGAATGCCATATCCTCTGGGGGGTGGGGTATATTCTTGTAGCATGGTCTGTTTCCAGGAGTGTGATTTCTTGGGTTTAACTTTGGATACCGTTATGTGGTGGTATTGTCCTAGATTTTCATCTTCAGGAGGTTCCTGGGTCCAAGGCATGGTACTTTGCCTTGTTTTTATCGGATAATTTATAATGTCCATTGCTTCTCTCAAACTTCTTGTATTTCCTTTATTCGTATCCCTGGGTGGGGTCTTTCTTATTTTTGCACCCGGTGTTTCCATAGCTCTGTTTAATTCATCCTGTAACGATAGGGGTCTTTCTATCGGGGTTGCTGGGGATACCATGTCATCAGGAAATCTTTTGGGGGGACATGGGGTTGAAATTCTATCGTGGAAAAATTGGGTCGTTGGGGACAGCATATAATCTAATTCCTCCGAGCTTTCTGATGATGAACTTTCTGGACCTTTTGCGGTTCTTGCTGGTATGGGTATTAAGGGTTTTCTTTTAGGGATGACTAGGTTTTTCATGTCATAAAATTCTTCAAAATTTTCCTCATCGCTATGGTTTATGAAATAGTTTTGCTTGAATTTTAAGGGTTTTAACTCGCCTAGTCTTGACTTAGGGAACTCATTTTCCGCGTTTGATGAATCTGAAGATGAGGGTTTGGGTACCAACTTGACTGGGTACTTGGCTTCCTTTATACGGCTAACATGTGCCTTATATGTTCTCCCGTTATCTGGGTTTATCATTTTAAAAGTAAAACAATTGTCGTATTTTTTGATTATTCTGTAGGGTCCCGAATATTTATTGGAAAGTTTTTTGCCTTCTAGCTTTGCCTCATTTTTTAGATATACACAATCTCCTACTTTAAAATTTATATTTCCTTTGATTTTGGACTCATTTCTCAACTCTTGGTTCATTTTACATTTTTCTAACTCTTGTCTAACTATTTTATAGGTTTTTCTCATCCTATTTATAAAATTTTGCTTGTAGTCCTCGGTATTATTGTAATATTCTCTGGATTCTATGATTTCCTGATAAGGTATTTTAAAATCGCGTCGGAATAAAAGAAAAAATGGACTTTTTTTAGTTGTTTCCGAACATGCCGTATTAATTACAATGGTTAAGTAAGGTAGATATTGGTCCCAATCGTTTCGATTGTCCTTTGTATAAATACTCAAGACATTGGAGAATATTTTGTGCCTATTTTCAATTTTTCCATTAGCTTGGGGATGGTAGGGAGAGGTTAATAATTTTTCTATTTTAAGAAAACCCATTAAATCTTTTGTTACTTTAGAGACGACATTGCTTCCGTTATCACTAATAACTTTGTCAGGGACACCAAATTTTAAAAATATTTTTGCTAATGCTTTACTTGTGGCATATGCACCTTGATTTTTCAATGCTTTGGCAAAAGTGAGGCCGGTAAAATGGTCTATGACTGAAAGAACGCAAGTATGACCTCTGTTAGAAACAGGTAATCCTCCACTCGTTCCATATAAATCAAATGAAACGATATCGAAAGAAAATCTTGCTACTGGCACTCTTCCCATCGGGAGATTAGGGTACGTTTGGGGATTTCTCCTTAAATAACACGCTTCACATGTGTTTAAAAAATCCTTAAGTTTTGTTAACGACGACGGTACAAAAAAATATGGTTTTAACTTGTGAAAGGTTTTAGCTATTCCTAAATGTCCACCTATGTCGGAATGGAAATATTCAAAGGCAGGTATTATTAAACTTTGAGGTAGTACTGGGACTATTAAAGTTTGATTTCTATTTGTTTTACCTGTTACTATTCTGCAAAGGATTTCCTCGTCCAAATCGTAATAAAATTGTCTATTTCCCGTCTTAGGGCTTTGAACTTATCAGGGAGATTATCAGAGTTTACAAAATAGTTAATGAGAGCTAAACATATCTCATCCTTAACTTGGTTTCTTTTAACGTTAGCTATCGATAAGGGGCTATGATTGATTTCATCTCCTTCTATTTGGACTTTAGGTTTATTCCTCTTATGTTTTCGTTTACTGGTATGAATGGCATTCAGTTGTTTAGTTTCATTGTCTGAGGAGTTATTTTCAGGGTATCTATTCAGGTAATCACAGATGGCATTTTGTTTACCCGTCAAATGTTCAAATTCGTAATCCAGATCTTGGATTTTCATTATCCATCAAGCTAAAATTCCAGTTGGATTTTTGAATGTACACAGGTACTGTAAGTTTTTATGGTCCGAACGCAACTTAAATTTTCGACCAACTAAAAAATGTCTAAATTTATCTAAATGGTAAATTATAGATAGTAATTCCAATTGAGTCGCTGAATAACTGCTTTCGCCTTTCGTTAGAGTTCTACTTGAATAACATATTACTTTCTCTATATACTGAAGGGGTTCCTGTAGGGGTTCGCGGTAGTTTTCCACGGGGATTAACTGGGAAAGGATTGCACCGATGCCTAGAGCTGAGGCGTCAGTGGTAACCCAGATACTCCTTTTTCAAAGTCTGGTAACGCTAATATTGGTTCAGAAATAAGTGCTTTCTTGAGAGTGTCCAAGGAAGTTTGAGCTTCCTGCGACCAAGTAATATTTTGGGGGGTCCCTTTAGTTAGGTCCGTTAAGAGTTTTGCAATTTGGGCGTATTTACGTATGAATTTTCTAAAATAACTTGTCAAACCAAGAATTGCTCTCAACTGTTTTATAGTTTTTGGGGGTTTGAGGTTTTCTATACATTTTATTTTCTCAGGGTCTGATGATATTTGGCCTTGGGTCACTATCATTCCCAAGAATTTTATTTCGGATTGAAGTAAATTTACTTTTTCAGGTCTACATTTTATATTACCCTCTCTGAATTTTTCAAAAACTTTGGCTAATGTGTTTAAATGGTCCTCTGGTGTTTCTCCCACGCAGATCACATCATCCACAAAATGGATAATATTTTCTACACCTCGTAATAAGTGTAACAGAGGTCTACACAGTGCACTTGAACTGGTTTTGAGTCCGAAGGGTACTCTCAAATATTCATAAGAACCACATTCTGTCGTCGAAAAGGCCGTTTTATAGACGTCATTATCTGCTATCTTAACCTGATGATAGCCTTGCGTGAGGTCAAGAGATGTAAAAATTTTAATTTTGGTTGAAATGGAGTCTAGGATTTCATCAATTCGGGACAGGGGAAATTTGTCGCTAACTACCTGCTTATTTAAGGCTCTATAGTCTACTACCAGCCTAAGGTCCTTGTTTTTTGGGCACTAGTATAACAGGGGCTGAATATGGGCTTATACTTGGCCGTATAATATTCTTTCTTTTTAATTCGCAGATTTTATTTTTTAACCAATCTTTGTAGGGATGAGGGATGCGATAGGGCTGTTTGGCTACAGGCAAAACTGTGGTTTGGATAAAGTGTTCATAGAATGGTATCAATCTAATATCTTCCTCACACATAGAAAAAATATCTCTCAAACTTTATAGCAACTCACACAATTTTTCTTTTACTTTTGTATCATGAATATGGTCTAATTTTAATTTTTCCTAGAATTAGGGTCTGGTTAGGGGGTATATATTCTTTGGATTACTGACAACAATACCATTAACTAATGTTTTCTTGGAGTTTTTCCACTTGTTTAGCTCGTGCTCAGAAATCATTTGTATTTCAACGAGGCATGTTCCCTTTTTTAATGTAATCGTATCGTTTTCGTGTGTATTGGTCAACCAAATAAAACCTTCTCCTTTCTCATATAAAATGATCTGTTCCTCGCAAAACAGATTTTCGTGGATTTCCTTGCACGGGGATGCAAACCAAACTTCAGTATTGTGATTTACGGGGGTGACCATTTGAGAGATTTGAACTCTTTGCATCGTTTTTGGGGGGATTTTTGTTTTACACACCGCGAATCCATAGTATTTTTCTTCCGAGTCATTTTCTATTGAGTTAAGATTGGTGCTGGGTTGCGTTGAGTCTTCCACTTTTGGGGTTGGCTGTAAGGGGATAGTGTTTGGATTTATTATTTCATTCCATAATTCTGTTATTTTCTTTATTTCTGTTTGCCTATACTCTTGCATTTTCCCTATCTTTTCTTTTATTGACTCAATCCAATTGTAGCTTGATTTTCTCCCACAGGACGAGAGATGGGGTACAAAAGACTTTATTCTATTCACTGTTGCTTCCCCTCTCTCCACGCGTTGGAGAATAGGATCGTATGGATACAATAGTCTGGTATTTGATATATCTAATAATACTTTATCAGATTTTGGCAAATTAGCACCGATTATAGCCTCATATAGGAAATTCTTGCATATTATGAAGTTTGTTGGAAAGATTCTATTATCTTTCGTCACGTCTAGACGTATGGAGCCTATTGCTTCCAGTCTATGTCCCGTGACACTAGTTAAACTGGGAATAGTGAAGTTTTTCCGTCGCTTAATATATACTGGTAGTCTATTAAATACATTCGAGTTTATTATGTTAACTGACGCACCGGAATCTATTAACGCTTTGAAATTAATACTTGCAACACCAAAATCATTTAATATAGGTAATATGTCATTATTATCACTTAAAGAAGGTACAACCACTGGAAGGAACCTATAAAAAATACTGGCTTCCAGGGTCCCGGTTAATTATCTCGGGGGCCTAATTCGTTTCCCTGTGCGCTTATTTGATAGGTTGGGGTTTGACATTGGGGTTCAGTGGGAACTCCACTTGCGAGCTGATTGACATTTCATTGTCTTGGGTGCCATGTATTTTTACGAGGACTAGGAGTTCTTGTGCAGATGGTTCGCGGCATTTGTTTATTTTGTATTGACGATAAATTCCTTTCATTTCCCAGGAACGTGCTTTCGTTTCCTGTCGGGAAAAAATATTATATCTTATTGCTTGTATTTGTTTTATATCTAGACGGATACACTGTTCGTGACTTGAATTTGTATGAGTTTTGTCGCATGTTTGGGTTGGGGAACCGATAATTATTTTGTCAGTTGGGGGAAGGATTAGGATACGCAAATCCTTGTTGGTAGGGGTTGCGGAACGATGGGAGACGCGAGGGGTTATTTCTATAACTTCCTGACCCATTGGCATTTAAGTTTGTTCTCCCGAACAAAAGGTTATTAAAACTGGGGGTTGCTGGTGTATATTTGTTTCTAGTACGGCATTCCCTGGCGATATGTCCTTGTTTATTACATGCATAGCATATAATTGGGGGGTTCTTTACGAAGTTTGTCGTATTCGTGGGTACAAAACGTACCATTCTTTGCCTCGTAGGGGTTGGAGATCTATTTTTGTTCGGTTTGGGTGAATTATCTCTCGAAAAAAATCCTGGGGAAATCCCTCGTGATAGTCCCGGAGTTGAATTTTCTACATTATTTATTTTTGAATTATTGTGATTTGCCACGATCAAGTCATTGTCCATTGTTCTCTCTACCTCCTGAACTGACAGCTCTAATGTTTAAATATTTTTTTATATTAGCATTCGGTATAGTTTTGGGCTCAGTCCTTGCATGAAAACATTTAATACAATTTTATTATATAAAGAACCAGATTCTTTTCCGTATTTAGCCTCAATGGATACCGTTACCTTGTGTAGGTATTCCCTAAAATTTTGTGTTTCGTCGAAACATACCGTGCCATGCTTTAATTTGTGTGTTGAACTGGTTTCAACAAATATTTCTTCAAACGCTTTTAATAATTTTTCTATCGAGTTTAACGGAAGGTTGTTATCTCCTCCTACTATATTTTCTACTTTTTTAAGACTATTTACGCTTGCCCCTTAAGTATAATTAACAACATGCCTAATAATGATTTTAAGTCCGTTTAGTTACTTCTACAAATTGGTTTAATTGGATGCTAAATTCGTCTACATCTGAATCTCCGTTATATGAAGGAAGAGATTTTGAAATTTCCACTGTCTTGGCGATAAGTTTGTGCTTTAACAATTGTTCATTTGGTTCTAGCGACATATAGGTTTTTCTTCTTTTTTTTTAGGTTAATTAAAATTCGGCACTGGTTTTATCTTCTTTTTTTTATATAATTCAAATTTGACACTTCCAAATTATATTTTTTTTGTTACTATTTTAAGGGGACTTAGGCCTAACAAAATATTGCACTTCAAAGCAAGCAAAAAATATTGCACTTAAAGCATGCACCAAATTTAGTACTTTCCTTATGGTAATATTTCTCAATAATCTTTTTTTGTAGAAAATTTTGTCCTTGTGTTTTGCTCCTTTAAACAGGCTGCGCCAATTCTAATGGGGGGGTTTTCAATAAAAAGATTTTTTTTGTTCTTATACTTTAATGGGGGGGTTTTCAATAAAAGAGAGTTGTTCTTTTTCTTTAATGGGGCCGATTTCAATAAAATGGTTCTTGTTCTTGTACTTTAACTTGATTACTTGTATAGGAGTTTTTCAGTTAATTATTTTTATGGGCAATTATCAGCTAAACTCTTAGTTGACGGTTCGTGAGTGGCTTACCTGAGTGGAGGCGGAACTTCTTGTGAGGAAAGCTTAAACTAGCGGTTCAAATAGGGAGCTTGTATTAACGGCCATGCTGAGTCGAAATCAGATTGAAAGGTTTCAGGTTCCCTTGAGTGTGAGTAGAGCCACAAGGACTAACCACTTTGAGAAATACTAACATAGAGAGAATAAAATAAGAAAGTAATGTATTTATTTTTACTCACATAATCGTTACGGAGCTTGGCAGGAATCTCAAAAACACTTTGCAGTAAAATACACTAAGATGAATTGTTGACTGTGGCAATACAAATACGTTCAAAAGGACTGTTTCTGGATTCACATAAGAGTTATAGTGAACATATAATAGGCTGGCTCTAAACTCATTCTAAACACCTCAAAGACTCTGAGCTGGCACTCCACTGATTCTAGACTCCTCCAAGACTGGCGCAAAAATTGCTAATTCCTGACTATCTGCTTTTCCCAATGTCGCCCTAGGTAACGTTCAGGTGTTACTCAAAAGTACGTTACACTGATTCTATTGGTTCCACTATATGTCCTATATTACTATTGGATGGGTATACACCAATGGGCTACTTGAGTTTAGTTACGATTTATGACTTTAAGATATCACTTTGGAATTTTTCATAACAAAACAAAGTTTTGCACTGTAGCTGTTTGCTAACGAGGTGTCACTTAGTTTCCAGAAGGCTTATAATTTATTTCTGTGAAAGTTGTTAAAGGACAATATGATTTAATTACATTGAGATACATAGTTCTAAACTTAGTTTTCAGAACAATGCGATTAGATTATACAAAAATATTTTGTATCTCGAGTGACTATTTTTTTGTATGATAAATTCTACCATCTCTTAATAATTTGGTATTTCAAGCTCTTAAGATTTAAATTATATTGTTAGTCGCCTGTCATATAAGATTTGGTCAAACTGATATGTTTTGCATACATTGGCGACACAAAGGCGGATTTATTTATTAGATTTTCTGTGGGAAAGATTCATACAATGTATGTTTGAATTAGCTACTTATGTTTCACTATGGTAAATTGAACGCTTGAGTCTTGCTCGATCTGTAGGTTACTTGAATTTTTCAGGTTCATATTTTGGGTGATTTTATTTTTACTTGGGTAACTTTAATTGGAAAACTTTGAGGTTTTTGAAAATTGATCCCATGACAACCCCATGGTTTTGATGTTTCCGTGTGTGCGTGCACGTAAGACACTTTAGACATTCAAACCGACAAAGACAAATACTTGGAATTGCAAACACCAACCAAGACATGCAAACAAATAGAATCAGACACACAAACAGAGAAAGACAGACACTTTAGACATTCAAACCAACAAAGATAAATATTTGGACTTGCAAACATCAACCCAGACATGCAAACAAATAGATTCAGACACACAAACAGAAAAAGACAGACACTTTAGACATTCAAATCAACAAAGACAAATATTGGGACTTGCAAACAACAACCCAGACATGAAAACAAATAGAATCAGACACACAAACAGAGAAAGACAGACACTTTAGACATTCAAAACAACAACGACAAATACTTGGAATTGCAAACACCAACCCAGACATACAACAGACACACAAACAGAGAAAGACAGACACTTTAGACATTCAAACCAACAAAGACAAATACTTGGACTTGCAAACATCAACCCAGACACGCAAACAAATAGAATCAGACACACAAACAGAGAAAGATAGACACTTTAGACGTTCAAACCAACAAAGACAAATACTTGGACTTGCAAACATCATCCCAGACATGTATACAAATAGAATCAAACACACAAACAGAGAAAGACAGACACTTTAGACATTCAAACCAAAAAACAAAAATTCTTGGACTTGCAAAAACCAACCCAGACATGCAAAGGAATAGAATCAGACACACAAACAGAGAAAGACAGACACTTTAGACATTCAAACCAACAAAGACAAATATTTGGACCTGCAAACATTAACCCAGACATGCAAACAAGTAGATTCAGACATACAAACTGAGAAAAACAGATACTTTAGACATTCAAAGCAATAAAGACAAATACTTTGACTTGCAAACACTAACCCAGACACGAAAAGAATCAGAATCAAACACTCAAACAGAGACATGCATACGTTTTAGACATTCAAAACAATAAAGACAAATTCATTGACTTGCAAACACCAACCCAGGCATGCAAAGAGATAGAATCAGATGCACAAGCAAAGAAAGACAGAAACTTTAGACATTCATAACAACAAAGACAAATTCTTGGACTAGTAAAAACAAACCAATTCATGTCAAAAAAATGAATCAGACCTAGAAAAAGAGAAAGACACATACTTTAGACATTCAAATCAACAAAGACAAATTCTTGAACCTGCAAACACCAAACCAGAAATGCAAACAAAAAGAATCAAACACAAAAACAGAGAAAGACAAACCGTATAGACATTCAAACCAACAAAAACGAATTTTTGAACTTGCAAACACCAACCCTTACATACAAACAAATAGAATCAAGCACACAAACAGAGAAAGACAGACACTTTAGACATTCAAACCAACAAAGACAAATTCTTTTACTTGAAAACACCAACTCAGACATTCAAACAAATAGAATCAAACATACAAACAGAGAAAGACAGACACTTTAGACATTCAAACCAAAAAAAGACAAATACTTGGACTTGCAAACACCAACCCAGACATGTAAAAAAATAGAATCAGACACACAAACAGAGAAAGACGGACACTTTAGACATTCAAAGCATCAAAATGAAATTTTTGGACTTGTAAAAACCAGCTCAGACATTTAAACCAGTAAAATCAGATACACAAACACAGAAAGACACAGACTTTAAGCAATCAAGCCACAAGCAACAAATACTCGAACTTGCAAATACCAGCCCAGACATGCAAACAAATAGAATCAGACACACAAACAGAGAACGACAGACACTTTAGACATTCAAACCAACAAAGACAATACTTGGACTTGCAAACACCAACCCAGAAATTAACACAAAGCGTAAGTAACACAAACATATTTATATCGTCGACTCAGAAATTCAATCCAACAAAGAAAAAAATTCGGACTTGTGAAAGTCAAACCATCCAAGTAAACAAATAGAATAAGCTATACAAAACGGGACAGCCATACATTTTAGGCATATAAACCGAACCATAGAAATTCTTGGACTTGCAAACACCAACCCAGACATGCAAACAAATAGAATCAGACACACAAACAGAGAAAGAAAGACACTTTAGGCATTCAAACCAACAAAAACAAATTCTTGGGCTTGCAAACACCAACCCAGACAAGCAAACAAATAGAATCAGACACATAAACAGAGAAAGAAAGACACTTTAGACATTCAAACCAACAAAGACAAATTCTTGGACTTGCAAACATCAACCCAGACATGCAAACATATAGAATCAGACACACAAACAGAGAAAGACAGACACTTTAGACATTCAAACCAACAAAGACAAATACTTGGACTTGCAAACACCAACCGAGACATGCAAACAAATAGAATCAGACACACAAACAGAGAAGGATGGGCACTTTAGACAATCAAACCAAGAAAGACAAATACTTGGACTTACAAACACCAACTCAGACATGCAAACAAATAGAATCAGACACACAAACAGAGAAATACAGACATTTTAGACATTCAAACCAACAAAAACAAATTCTTTGATTTGCAAACACCAGCCCAGACATGCAAACAAATAGAATCAGACACATAAACAGAGAAAGACAGACACTTTAGACATTCAAACCATCAAAGACAAATTCTTGGACTTGCAAACACCAACCCAGACATGCAAACAAATAGAATCAGACACACAAACAGAGCAAGACAGGCACTTTAGACATTCAAACCAACAATGAGAAATTCTTGGACTTGGAGACACCAACCCAGACATGAAAGCAAATAGAATCAGACACACAATCAGAGAATAACAGACACGTTAGACATTCAAACCAACAAAGACAAATTCTTGGACTTGTAAACACCAACCCAGACATGTAACCAAATAGAATCACACACACAAACAGAGAATGACAGACACTTTAGACATTCAAACCAACAAAGACAAATACTTGGACTTGCAAACATCAACCCAGACATGCAAACAAATAGAATCAGACACACAAACAGAGAAAGACAGACACTTTAGACATTCAAACCAACAATGACAAATTCTTGGACCTGCAAACACCAACTCAGACATGCAAACAAATAGAATCAGACACACAAACAGAGAAAAACAGACACTTTAGACATTCAAACCAAAAAGACAAATACTTGGACTTGTAAACATCAACCCGGACATGCAAACAAATAGAATCAGACACACAAACAGAGAAAGACAGACACTTTATACATTCAAAACAATAAAGACAAATACTTGGAATTGCAAGCACCAACTCAGACATGCAAACAAATAGAATCAAACACACAAACTGAGAAAGACAGACACTTTAGACATTCAAACCAAAAAGACAAATACTTGGACGTGCAAACATCAACCCAGACATGCAAACAAATAGAATCAGACACACAAACAGAGAAAGACTGACACTTTAGACATTCAAACCAACAAAGACAAATATTTAGACTTGCAAACATCAACACAGACATGCAAAAAAATAGATTCAGACATACAAACAGAGAAGGACAGACACTTTAGGCATTCAAACCAACAAAGACAAATTCTTGGACTTGCAAACCCCAACCCAGACATGCAAACAAATAGAATCAGACACACAAACAGAGAAGGACAGACACTTTAGACATTCAAACCAACAAAGACAAATTCTTGGACATACAAACACCAACCCTGACATCCAAAAAAATAGAATCAGACACACAACCAGAGAAAGGGAGACACTATAGACATTCAAATCAACAAAGACAAATATTTCGACATTAAAACATAAATAAAGACAAGCAAACAAATAGATTCAGACACACAAACTGAGAGAAACAGACACTTAAGACATTCAAACAAGCAATGACAAATGCTTGGACTTGAAAACACCAACCCAGACATGCAAAAATATATATTCAGAGACATAAACAGAGAAAGACAGACACTTTAGACATTAAAACAAACAAAGAAAAATTCTTGGACTTGCAAACACCAACCCAGACATGCCAACAAATAGAATCAGAAAACAAACAGAGAAAGAAACACACTATAGACATTCAAACCAAAAAAGACAAATACTTGTACTTGCAAACACCACCCCAGACATGCAAACAAAAAGAATCATACACACAAACAGAGAAAGACAGACACTTTAGACATTCAAACCAACAAAGACAAATTCTTGGACTTGCAAACATCAACCCAGACATGCAAACAAGTAGAATCAGACACACAAACTGAAATACATACACTATAGAAATTCGAACCACCAAAGACAAATTCATGGACCTGTTAACATCAACACAGACATGCAAACAAATAAAATCAAACACAAACAGAGAAATACAAACACAATAGACATTCAAACCAACAAAGAGAAATTCGTGGACTTGCAAACATCAACCCAGACATGCAAACAAATAGAATCCAGCACACAAACAGAGAAAGACAGATACTTTAGACATTAAAACCAACAAAGACAAATTCTTGGACTTGCAAACACCAACTCAGATGTGCAAACAAATAGAATCAGACACACAAACAGAGAAAGACATACACTTTAGACATTCAAACCATCAAATACAAATACTTGTACTTACAAACAATAACACAGACATTCAGACATATTGAATAATCGGTATAAACAGATAAATATTGGGACTTTAGGCATTCAAACCAACAAAGACAAATTCTTGGACGTGCAAAAATCAACACAGAAATACAAACAGATAGAATCAGACACACAAACAGAAAGACAGACACTTTAGACATTCAAGCCAACAAAGACAGATTCTTGGACTTTCAAACACCAACCCAGACATGCAAACAAATAGAATCAGACACACAGACAGAGAAAGACAGACACTTTAGACATTCAAACCAACAAAGACAATACTTGGACTTGCAAACACCAACTTAGACATGCAAACAAATAGAATCAGATAAAAAAACAGATAAATGCATACATTTTAGACATTCAAACCAACCAATACAAATTCTTGGACGTGCGAAAACCAGTCCAGCCATGCCACCATATAGAATGATACACACAAACAGAGAAGTATAGACACTTTAGACATTTAAACCAAAACAGACAAATTCTTGGACTTGCAAACACCAACTCAGACATGCAAACAAATAGAATCAGACACACAAACAGAGAAAGATAGACACTTTAGGCATTCAAACCAACAAAAACAAATTCTTGGGCTTGCAAACACCAACCCAGACAAGCAACCAAATAGAATCAGACACATAAACAGAGAAAGACAGACACTTTAGTCAATCAAACCAAAAAAGACAGATTCTTGGTCATTCAAACATCACCCAAGACGTTCAAACAATTTTTATATTGGACTCAAACAGGGATTGACTGAAACTTTTGTTATTCAAACCAACAAAAATAGATTCTTGGAAATGTGAATACTAATAGACATTGTAAAAAAAATAGAATCAGCCATTCAAACAGAGAAAGATGGGCACTTTAGACATTCAAACCAAGAAAGACAACTCCTTGGACTTGCAAACACCAACTCTGACATGCAAACAAATAGAATCAGACACACAAACAGAGAAATACAGACATTTTAGACATTCGAACCAACAAAAACAAATTCTTTGATTTGCAAACACCAGCCCAGACATGCAAACAAATAGAATCAGACACATAAACAGAGAAAGACAGACACTTTAGACATTCAAACCAGCAAAGACAAATACTTGGACTTGCAAACACCAACCCAGACATGCAAACAAATATATGCAGGCTCTTTAAACGAGCATTTAAGTCTATTTAGACATTAATACCAGAAATGACGAATACTTGGGCATTCTAACACCAGTTCAGGCATGGAAAAAAATTGAATCAGAGAAAAAAAAAGAGCAAGATAGTCACGTTAGGTATTCAAATCAACAAAGACAAATTCTTGGACTTGTAAACAACAACCCAGACATGCAAACAAATAGAATCAGACACAAAAACAGAGAATGACAGACACTTTAGAAATTCAAACCAACAAAGACAAATACTTGGACTTGCAACCATCAACCCAGACATGCAAACAAATAGAATCTGACACACAAACAGAAAAATACAGACACTTTAGACATTCAAACCAACAATGACAAATTCTTGGACTTGCAAACACCAACTCAGACATGCAAACAAATAGAATCAGACACACAAACTGAGAAAGACAGACACTTTAGACATTCAAACCAAAAAGACAAATACTTGGACTTGCAAACATCAACCCAGACATGCAAACAAATAGAATCAGACACACAAACAGAGAAAGACAGACACTTTAAACATTCAAACCAATAAAGACAAATACTTGGAATTGCAAGCACCAACTCAGACATGCAAACAAATAGAATCAAACACACAAACTGAGAAAGACAGGCACTTTAGACATTCAAACCAAAAAGACAAATACTTGGACTTGTAAACATCAACCCAGATATGCAAACAAATAGAATCAGACACACAAACAGAGAAAGACTGACACTTTAGACATTCAAACCAACAAACACAAATATTTGGACTTGCAAACATCAACACAGACATGCAAAAAAATAGATTCAGACATACAAACAGAGAAGGACAGACACTTTAGGCATTCAAACCAACAAAGACAAATTCTTGGACTTGCAAACCCCAACCCAGACATGCCAACAAATAGAATCAGACACACAAACAGAGAAGGACAGACACTTTAGACATTCAAATCAACAAAGACAAATTCTTTTACTTGCAAACACCAACCCAGACACGCAATCAACTAGAAGCAAACACCCAAACATAGGAGCGCAGACATTTTAGGCGTTAAAAACTACAGAGACAAATATTTGGGATTGAGCACATCAGCCCAGCCATGCCAACAAAAATATTCAGAGATAAAAACATAAAAAGGCAGAAGCTTAAGCCATTCAAACCAACAAAGACAAATTCTTGGACATGAAAACACCATCCCAGACATGCATACAAATAGAATCAGACACACAAGCAGAGAAAGACAGACACTTTAGACATTCAAACCAACAATGACAAATTCTTGGACTTGCAAACATCAACCCAGACATGCAAACAAATAGAATCAGAAAACAAACAGAGAAAGACAGACACTTTAGACATTCAAACCAACAAAGACAAATTCTTGGACTTGGAAACACCAACCCAGACATGCAAACAAATAGAATCCTACACACAAACAGAGAAAGACAGACACTTTAGACATTCAAACCAACAAAGACAAATTCTTGGACTTGCAAACATCAACCCAGACATTCAAACAAATAAAATCCGACACACATACTGAAATACATACAATATAGAAATTCAAACCAACAAAGACAAATTCTTTGACTTGCTAACATCAACCCAGACATGCAAACAAATAGAATCAAACACCCAAACAGAGAAAGACAGACACTATAGACATTCAAACCAACAAAGGCAAATTTGTGGACTTGGAAACACCAACCCAGACATGCAAACAAATAGAATCAGACACACAAACAGAGAAAGACAGACATTTTAGACATTCAAACCAAAAAAGACAAATACTTGGACTTGCAGACATGCAAACAAATAGAATCAAAAGTATGGGGCCCGGGGGCATTTGGGGGCTCGAGGGGCATTTGGGGGCTCGAGGGCCCCGGAGGGGGGGCATTGGGGTTGGGGGGCTTTGGGGTTTGGGTAGGAGGGCCCTTTGGGGTTGGGGTAGGAGGGCCTTTTGGGGTTGGGGTAGGGGACCTCACAACACTGTTCAAATAGAACTGGTGTAGTATAATAACCACGGAGTTTCACCCCACATCATCTTTTAAATCATCTTCTAGAATTATTTTCTAAAATGTCTCTATATGTTTGGCCCAAATAGTCCCCTGAAAAGTCTAAAACGGTTTCGCCCAAATAATCCCCTAAACGTAATTTCTGTGTAATCCTTTTGTTTTGGCATCCCTGCGCTGTCACATTTGAAATTCCTAGGAAACCATTTCCCGCGTTAATCTCTTCATCTCATAGATGTTCCTAGCTACACTATTATGGTTTCGATAGAATATTAATTTATCTCTGTGACCTAAAGATCGAAGAAGCCGTATTTAAAAATAGAATTTCTATCTCTTTAGACTCCCGCATAATTCCAGGATAACAAATGATGTCATTTCTAATTCCTGACGCTAAAGATCAATGAGGCCTTATTTAAAAATGGAATATTAAATTTTCTCTCTGACATAAAGACCGTTTATCCCTCAGACCTAAGATCAAAGAAGCCATATTTGTTTCTAAATTCCCCTTTCGTAAATCACATAATTACCCTCGATTATGTAAATCAATTTCTCGGAAATTCTCTCCCCTTGATTATGCAAATCAAGTTCTCAGAAATTTAGTTCCCCTCTATCAATACAATCTGGATCAATACATTGTCTATATGGTTAGGCACATGCGCACTCAATTGTAGGTGGCAGCAGCGGTGTCGCCTGGGAGTTATTAGAGCCTTTCTACTTCTGTAGGTCTATTTGTTGAAGCAAAACCAACATAACCTTACTAGTTGGTTTTACACATGTGGCATATTTATGTGTAAAAATAAATTGTTCTTCTGCAAGCTTACGGACTCTATCGAACAAACATTTGGATTGATATAAGCACACACATTCATCAGATCAAATAGTTGGTGGCACGGAACAGTAAATATGGAGCAACCTGTTCTAACAGTATTTGAAATCCTAGGAAATGGTTTTTGGTAGCAATAGATGCATCAAAAGACCGGGTTTTTTTTATTGATTTTCAATATACAAAATTTAGCAAGGTTAAAGTTACCCATCAAACGCTACAAGCCTGAGAACATTCTTCTAATTTGCCAAAACAGGGGCAAAACAGCCCCGAAATAGTTACAGCTTTTGATGAAAATTATATTGTAAAATTCTGCATACCAAAGAACCCTGTTGCAGAGATTTCAAGCCCAATTTACAAAAAGGTAAAATGTTTTATTTTTCCAAGAAGAATGATCATTGATATATGATTTATTTGTTTTCTCCCGAAGGCGACCGCATCAAAAGAATAGTCATAGAATATCTGGAGAAGGCTTATTAGACCGAAAATTGAATGTTCTAGTGCCCTTTTTAAGTGTCCAAAAATATTTTGCTACAATAAAAGTGACGTTTTCTGCCATTTTATGAGGTAAGACGACAATTTTGGCCAAGAAAAGCCGAAAAGCCATCCAATCAAAGTTCTTAGACTGCCAATCAAAGTTCATTTTAGTGTAAAATTGGCAGTTTTAAGGCCTGTGCGTTAACGTGCACTGTCAGTACCGTGCAGTCAAGGCAGGTGGTCCGACTTCGCACAGGTTGGATTTGAAATCCACTCGGATGCATTAGTGAGGCTCGGCCCTCACTTAAAGATAAGTCTTTTTGTCTTGTTTATCGGCTCATTCTAATAAGATTTTTAATAATTATGCAGGGTTTCGAGCAGTTTGATGTTGCGCTCGCTAAATTCAAGAACTACCCCCTTTGGCCAGTAAGAGTATTTCAGAATGGAAAGGACTCAAAAGGGAAGCCCACGTACCTCGTTTTTTGCTACGGAAGTCACGATGAATTCAGGCTCATTGATGCGAATCTTCAAAAATACGACCCTAAAACGACTGATTCATCCTCACCTGCTGTTAAAAAAGTATTTACCGAGCTTGCAAATACTTCTGAAACTTATCATACTTTTGAAGACATTTTCTGCATTGAAAGCTAGAGGTAAAGTAGGTTCCACCTTGGTATCTCCCAGCATTGCCCCAATTTATGAGCAACTAGTTGCTACAGAAGCCCAACAAGAGAAGACAAAGTGATTTGTTCGAAAATATTACACAGAAAATGACTGAAAAGTATAATGGTTCAAGGTCAATAAAACAGCCTGCTGAACTAATAATCCGCCAGGTTCATGATGCAATCACTCTCGAGTTTAATCTAAAGTTAGCTGAAATTGAGCAGGCTTTAAAAGGTCTGAGAACTCAAATTGAGAACCTCGAGGACAGAATATTTCAAATTGAAACAAAGCTGGATTATTTTGATCAGGAGTCCCTACTCGACAGCCTTGTATTTCATGGGGTCAAACAGTTACCCAGTGTGGAAAGTCGCAAGGCAATACTTCAAATTCTGAACAGCAAAATGTCTCTGACTGAACTCTCACCTTCTGATCTGATCAATGTGTACCGTCTCCGCCTGAATAATCAGGTCCTACAGACTGAAGAAAGTTCTACTAGAGTTTCTGCGGTTATCTTTAAATTTTCAAACAAAGAGGCAGCCCGAAAAGTGTTTAAAGGAAAAGCTACACTTGCATCTACTGGTATTTTTATATGAAAATCTCGAACAATGCGTCGCCAGGATATTCTGAATACGGCTAAAGGCATTTAAGGTCCGCGTAATGCGTTGTCAGATATTGGCAAAGCCTAGTGTAGAGTCAGTAATAAAGAAAATAGGGTCTATTGCTGATTGCATTTAGTATTAGAAGTTATGATTTGTTTGTTTTGTTTTCGTTTTTTTTTTTTTTTATATATAAGCTGTTTTTTGTGTATGTGCGTTTTCGTTTTTTTAGGTATGTTTAGTATCTTGCAGTATTGGTATGATTGTTGTGATTTTATTTATTTATTTATTTTTTGTTTTTATTTATAGCCTCTTTGTTATTTTTTTATTTATTTTATTCTGTGTGTTTTACAATGCAGGTTTGATACATAGTCTCCGTAAGTTATATGAATTTTTCTAACTCAGGCTCTGGGGATTTTTATTCCCTTGATGGGCGTTTACTTCAATTACAAAGAAACTCCTTAGATGTTTTGAGCATTATTAATAATTCGATTGGTCAATTTAAAAGATTTTCCCTAAATATTTCCCAATCAATTAATAGTAGGTATGTTTCTGATTTAAAGAGGGCTACTAGACGATATAATCATTTTTCGTTCCTTCAACTTAATACTCAGGGTCTATGCTCATCGATTGATCAGTTGAGGCAGATAGTTTTTGATGAACGACCCAACGTTATCGGATTATGTGAGACTTTTCTTAATGCCAGCAATGAAATGCTTTTAGATATACCCGGTTACAGAATGGAGCGACTAAATCGCAGAAGGATGGCAAAGGGTGGACTAGTAATGTATATTTCCGACATTCTTCCGTCTATTGTTCGAAGCGATCTCTCAAGGAATGACGAAGGGGTTTTTGAATCCCAGTTTATTGAAATCAAGTTACAAAATAAGGTTTTGATAATTGATAATGTTTTTAGATCTCACAGTGGATCAGTCCCTTCTTTTCTTCAGGTCCTTGATGAGGTCTTGGATTTAATAGGCAGAAGTCCATGTGAGCTTGTAATAATGGGAGACTTTAACTTAAATCTAATTGTCATGGCTTCCTCAACTACGGTGGATTTTCTCTCAGATATGCTCACTGCTGGGGTTCTACCAACAACCTGATAATATTTTTCGTCTCTTAATTTGGTTCGGAATTTTGTTGTAGTGAGTGATATTTCAGACCATTTTCCTGTATTTTCCAGTTTTATCTTTGAAAATACATTGAATAGGGACACTCTAGCATCTGCTTCAGCTTCTTTTAGGTTTGGTTTGAATGAATTGATGCGCCTTAGATCTCATTTAGCTGAGAAAACATGGAATATTTTTGGTGAGGATAATGATTTTTGTTCAAATTTTGATTCATTTTATCAGCCAGTAAAGGAGTCTTTGTATGACGTATCTGCTCTGTCTCCCTCTACTTCTAGGTCAAAAAGATCCATTCCTCTTAACCAACGGATGGCCCCTGGTCTTCTAAATAGTTGGAGAACAAAAAATAAGCTTTGGAAAGCTTTTAAGTCAGCAAAGCCATCTTTGACTGATGCACGTATTCAGCAATTCAAGCACTGCAGGAATGATTTCAATCCTTTATGCCGGAAGGCTAAATTTCTTTATTATTCCAAAAAATTCTCGGATTGTGGGAATGATATTTGAAAAACCTGGCAAAGTGATCAATTCCGTCCTCAAGCGTTCTTCTCAGGCTCCTTCTATCCCTCCAATTCTTGTAGTTGGTGATGTGGTTGTTGAGGGTATTTCATCTGTTCAAGAAGCATTTACATCTTATTTTGCCAATATTGGGAAAACCACTGCTTCTTCAGTCAGGTCTTCACAGTCACAACCAGATTACAAATCTTATCTTGGTCCGCCTTGTCTCAAATCGATGGTGTTATATCCTGCTTCTGTTGTTGAAGTAGCCAGGATTGTTAATAGCTTGAAGGGTTCTTCGTCGTCTGGCCATGACTGTATTCCAACTATGGTAGTTAAATTCAATCTTCCTTCAATCATTTCTCCATTGACAAAGCTCATAAATCTTTCTTTTGAAAATGGGATTTTCCCCAGTTCTCTTAAGCGAGCTAGAGTAATTGTTCTATATAAAGGTGGACCAAGAAGTGATCTAGCCAATTATCGTCCTATATCTTTACTGTCTGTTCTTAGGATAATTTTTGAAAAGACCATGCTTTCCCGTCTACTTGGTTTTTTAGAGGCTTAGAGATATTTTTATGATTTTCCGTTTAGCTTCTGAGGGAAACATTCTACGGAGCATGCGTATGGAACTCTTTTAACTTGTCTCCATACCACACTTGACTCTGGTTTGATTCCTGCAGCTATATTCCTAGATGTCCGTAAGGCTTTTGACTCTTTAACTCATGAGATTCCGCTGTATAAGCTATCACACAATGGTGTAAGAGGACAGGCTCATGCTTGGTTTGATTCCTATTTGTCAGGTAGAACTATCTCCGTAGATTCCCTTTACCGCTTTTCGTCTGAAGTTGAGTTTGGTGCTCCTCAAAGCTCTGTTCTTGGACCGTTTCTGTTTTTGATTTATGTTAATGACCTTATAGTTGCGGTTAAGAAACAAAAACCTACAGTTTGCTGTCGCCTATGTCATCCTGAATCTTTCTATGCTAAAAAAATTCCATCGTCTCAGGATGTGGACACCCTCGTTGCTTTTGCTGATGACAGTACCATTGGTACTGTAGTAGGAACTGATTCTGAGATGCTTCCCAAATTAGTTGACCTTTTTGAGAGAGTTGTTCTTTGGTTTGATGTAAATTGCCTTGCCCTAAATGTTGCTAAGTCAAGTTTTCTAATTTTTTCCCGTATTTCTCTGACGTGCCCTGAGTTAACTAATATCCAGCTTTCAAGGGGCTCTCTCAGTAGACCTAAGAACGATATGTTCGATTTCTCGGTATTCTTCTCGATGAAAACCTTTCATTCAAGCATCATATTAGACTAATTAATATTAAGATCTCAAGGAGTCTTGGAATTTTGAGGTAGCTAAAACACTTTTTTCCTGGATCAGTTTTAAAAATTCTGTTCCATTGCTTAGTTCAGTCCTACGTCTCTTATTGCTCTACAATATGGATGTCAACTTCCCCTTCTTTTTTAAAACCACTTTTTAAGTTATATGATAAGGAAAGAAGGCTTGTACAGGAAACAAATTGTTGTACATCCAACCCAACTAGCCCATTACTTGATTTGCAGTCTCTCTAAATTCTTTCGTGCGCATCTTTCACTTTTCATCAAATTCATGGTGATGTTCCCACAGTCCTTCAAATTACTCCTTCTTTCGTCGCTGATAGGTCTTCGCATCATCTTTGAAATTCAAGGAATATTAATATTTTATTTACTCCATCTGTGAGGTCTGACTTTAATCCATTAACTGCTTGTCATATCGTTTGGAATAGCCTACCTAAGTCAGCTCAAGAATGTCACTCGTTTGGTAGTTTCAAAAGAATTTTAAAAAAAATTTTAATGACTTGATTTTTCATGTTTAAATTTAGTATTAATTTTTAATTTGATTATTATTTTTATTTTTATTTTTGGGGGGGGGGAGGGGTGACTAGCCTGGGTGGGAAAAGTTTGTTGTGAGGGGTACTGTGTTTGTCTAATATTTTTTGTGGCTTGGCTTCAATTATATTTTTGGAATTTGGTTTAATTTATTGGATTGTCCTACATCTTTTTTTTTTTTTGGTTCGGGGGTGGGGGCGGGGTCTCATAAAAATTGCTTTTTGTTTGGGTCTTTTAATTATTGTTTTTCTCTTTTTTGTTTTGTTTTGTGTGTGTGTTTGTGTTGATTCTTTGAAAGGTTGAAATGCATTATGTTGAAATTAACTTTTTTTTTTTTTTTTTTAGTGTTTATGCTTTTTCTGTTTTTCCCCTATTTTTTTTCCTGGCCATAGAACCTTATGGGGGGTTCTATATTGAAGTGTTTTTGTCGTAAATATATTGGTTGAATAAATTTATTGATTGATTGATCATAGGGTAGTCTACACGGAATAAATTGTTTGCTTGGTAGTCCCCTGTTTAGTTTTTGATTTTTTGATTTTTTTTTCTCTCTCTTCTTTTTTTATGTGGATCTTTGTATTTTATGATTTTTTTTTCTTTTTTATTTATTTTTTTTTTTTTTTTTTTTCTTGTTGTGTTGAGTCTCTTAAAGGTGTGAATGTATGATGCTGAAAATGTTTTTGTTTTTTCTGTATTTGCTTCATTTTATTTCTCCCCTGTTTTTTTTTCCTGGCCATAGAGCCTTACGGGGGAGTTTATATTGAAGTGTATTTTGTTAAGCTTATTGATTGAATAAATTGATTGATTGATTGATTGATTAGAACACAATTAGATACTAGAAAACAGTTGGAAAATAGATGCTGGGACAACTGACATATCGCGCTGAGTTTTAGGGATTAGGCTATATATCACCATGTGATTAAAAAGAAAAGCGAAACTACATCTTTTAATTACTGCCACTGAAGTATATAGCTGGTAATCCCTGCAAGGCGGAGGGAGTTGGAATTTTCCCAAGAAAGACAATGTCTTTTTTACTATTTGAAGGAAATATGATACTTTGCTTTTAGCAAAAACTTTTGTTTAACATTTGTTCCATCCTTCCTGATGCCCCCCCCCGAGAGAGCCAATGATCCAAGCCCCTAGTAAAACACCAAGATTGGAGCCAATGATTGGAGAATGTCCCGGCAGTAAGATAATGTGTTCTTCTCTTTTTGCTTTAGTTAAATTATTTTGTCTACTTTACACATTATGCATCCTATTTAGCAACCTTTATAAAAGACTCTAAAGCTATTATATTTATTGATGTCCTTGTGGTCCGAGAACTCATGGATGTAAGTTTCTGGCCATTTGAAAAAAATCAATTATTTGGCTCTTGTCTACTCCCTATTTTCAGGTATTTTTGTTGCATGTGGGTCTCCTTGGTCAAAGGACATATGGAGCTTATAGTTCCGTGTTGTGGCTCAGTATATATGCCTTGGATACCGATTGTTTATATACTACCCGTATTTTATAATCGAATGGGTAAGGCCAAGTAGAATGAATTGTCAGAAGGTAACCTTATAACACTTTATTGCTGCAGGAAGTAACCTAGATTTGTCCTGGTGGGTGCTTTTGAGTGGTTCTACAATAGATACAGTAGATATTTTTTTAATCAGACACCTTTACGTTTTCCTTTTATGGAAAACAGCATCTCGGTGTATACGTATCTTGTAGAAATAGGAGCAAATATGATTTTAGGGTGTTTATTAAAAACAATATGTTTACATGATACTGTTATGAGGAACCGCAAGAATATTGCTGCGGTTTAAAAGTAGGAAATGAGGTTAGTATTTGGTTTCGTATTAAATCAAGAGTTAAGCAGGGTTGCGTTCTATCCCTATTTATATGGATCATTTTCATGGAATCTAAAATAGTAAGCTGTACGGAAAATGTGGCTCAATCCCGCTTTCTGGGGCTACAACGAGAGAATGGATGAGATGGCTAGGACACGTTCTGTGGATTAGGGATGACAGATTTCCAAAGAGTGTCCTTGTCAGCCAACCGTCTAGGGCCAAACGAAAAGTGGGCCGTCCCAGAATGGAGTGAGAGGATGTCGTAAGGAAACATGTAAAGGGAATAGGTGGCTTTGAATAGATTGGGATGGAGGAAGATATTGCGTAGCTGTGGTGGCCTCTGCCTTAGCATTGTTGAATCGGCTAGTAGCACAGTATCCACCAGAATTAGCAGTACTCAAGAAGAGGTCTTTAATATTATGTGAATTCACCTGTAGAGTCTAATTCACTGAAATCGATGCGCGAGGATGCGCCCAGAAAACCAATTGGGTTATACTGAAATGTTTAATAATGTCTACACACCTAATATACCCAAATGTCTAAAAAAAAATACCGAAACTGTGTGGAAGAACTTGGATTTTAGCTTAAAAATAATCCCAAAACTGGAAAACAGTCTATTTGGCACACTCAAAAAAGCCAATCAATTTAGATTCCAACACCAATAAAAGCACCCCTAACTCCCCCAAGGAAAGCAACAGGGTTTTAAAGGACCCTTAAAAGACTAATAATGTTCAAAAGGCATAAATATTGTAAAATTTTAAAAAAACTACACGTGTTTTAAAATCAAAAATGCTTTTGTCTCAAATGGCATAGAAATTCATAGAATTCATGCATCCGGACTCTTTATTTTTGGCAAAACGCAGTAAATCGAAAAGAAAACCAAATACCAGCTTGGTTAAAAGCTTATGAAGCACTTGCGTTTTTTTCCCATGAGCCGGTTAAAGTGGATCATATGATCCAGTAGCTGTTATGTTGTTCTCACGACACAAACCAGAATGAAAACTTTTTAAAACATATCTAGAGTTAGTATATTGAGAGGGCTAGAACACGTTTTGTGGATAGAGGATGATAGATTTCAAAAGATCGTCCTTTTCAGCCATGCATCTAGCGGCATACGAAAAGCAGGCTATCCCCAAATGAAGTGGGAAGAGGTCGTGAGAAACAATTTAAAGGGCATTGGAGCCTCTTAGTAGGGTATAAAGAAGGGAAATTTGTACAGATTGGGATGGAGGAGAAGCGTTCACAGCTGTGTTGGCTTCAAGTTACTTGGTGCTGAAATGAATTGTTAGTTGTAGTAGTAGCAGAGTATTTATGCCCTTTACACCACCATCTCCCCACCAAGAACTTTCAAGGAGAAAGGTAACAGGTTTGTTTTGTCACCAGATGAGCTGACATTTATGGAGCAAGTAGCTTGAACTAGTGGACATGAAAATAATGATTTTTAGGAAACATTCCCCTCCTCTGACCTTTGGACGAAAGTGATGCGATACTTTTGAAACATATGGCACAATTATATTAGGCCAGAAGGACAGAGGGCATGGATTTTTTAGGCATACAACACTTCTGAAACCCATCTACCTTCCCTACTAAAGTGTCCATATTCACTTGAAATTAGGCAAACAGGAACTTACAGACAAGGGGACTTTAGTCGAAACGATTAGAGCAATAAAGATACGAAAAAAAGTAAAACCTCAGCATTTAAGCAACACAAGTGTCATACAATATTTTCTTTATAAATATACAATTTACAATAATCAATATACAATATTTGATTTATACAATATTTTCTGATTTGAAAGATTACCTCCTAGCAATTTGGGTCCTTAGTAACGAAAAATTAAATTTAAATTTTTAAATGTATCATTTAGCGCTCCACTAAGCGAGGTCAGAGATGGAGTAACATTCAATTTTTAAAGTGTGCAGCATTTTCTGGATTTAAAGGTCATATTCTATTACTTCAAGCCCGAGAATACCAGAAATAGGACCAATGTTGAATAAATCCCTCATTTAGCACGTTGTTTTGAGCCGAAGGGAGGTCAGAAGGAGCATACACTCCATTGGGAATATATTTCGAATTAAACGGCCTTTCAGTTAAATTTCATTCGAACGAAACAGAATATGAACTCAGGATTCTTCTCTTTTATTCTGAGCCCAATTTCAGTTTATTCCGTCTTATTCCAGTCACCACTAGCATTTCAAACCACACCCAAGTCAGAAATGCCACCCTTTGTTTATGTTGCTTAGTTGTTTGTTGTTTTTTTGTCATTTTTTAGTTTTAGTTTTTGTCCAGTGATTTTGGTTTGCCTACGGATTTTTAGTGATTTTTAAAAATTATTAGTGGTTTTACTTTTATTAGGAGTTTCTCCTAAAATCTCTCACAGAGCAATCTCTCAAAGAGGAATACTATTAATCAACAACATTAATAAGCAAGGTAGTGGAAACCGTAATTTTGTCCTGTTAATGGTTGCAACTTTTTTCTGTGTTTGCAAGAATGGTTTTCTTTCCCCTTTTCCATCACCTTATTTCTTTAGTGGTTATGAAGCAGCAATAGGGGATAACGGAAAGAGTGTGGTTGAGGCCAGGCACTTTCATGAAGCATTGTAACATATAAACAAACATTAAATTACAAATTCATTGAGTAATCATTTTCTTTAAAAAATACTACCCAAGATCCTGCATTTTGACTGGATTTTTCATTAAAATAAATCCATCAGTTTATCCAAAATCTTATTATAGTCTGAATAGGAAGTAAAACAGGACATTAAGCAGCTTATCCAGAGCCTACTGTGCGTGATAAGATCTGAAACATTATTTCTCCTTTCCCCCTCCACCAATCGAATTATATTGCTATCCACCCATATTAAGCAAATCATTGTGCAATCATCACCATCATCAACAAGCACAGGTTCTTTTGGTCTCCCTACAGAATACCTCTTACGAAATTAGGAATCGGTGAAAACTATACCCAATCTACCACCCCTGAGAACCAAGCAGACAAATTATAACTTTTGAGATAATTTTCTTAAGATGTTAGTGGTTTTATTTTTGAACAAGTGACAATCGTGAAACATGCATAGAATACACCATCTAGTTTCAACAAAAAAACATTCTTGTTGGTTAGCAGTAGCGGTTTTTATGCCTCATAATCTGGGAGAGGGCAAGGTACCTTAATAAGAGTGTAAAAACGTAAAATAAAAGGAATTTAATGTCAAATGTCAGAAAAACTGGGGGGAAGCTACCCCCAAGCCCAGACCTAGAACTGCCAGTGTTAGCTAGAGTCAATTTCTCTTGTGATGCATTCTGCCCAGAGTAGGATGCGTGTAGACGATGTAAAAAGACACATTCAGAAAAAAGTGAATTTTCATGAATGTTGATAATGGTGGTCAATTTCCTTTTAGCAGAGAATCTAATTTTCACACCACAAATGACAAAACCTCTAGGTGATGTTAAAATGAAATAAGCCCATAGATTTATTTAGCTCAGTGAAGGAAGGAGGCCTCTTGGATTTTGAAAAAAGATAAGTATTGAAGAGTGACTGTAAAAAGTAATTCTAGAAGCCCTTTTTTGGAGTGATTTCATTTCCCAGAAAACCCAAAATCCGAAAGTTCTGAGAAGTGAAGACCTACTCTAACATAAAATACTGAAAAAAAAACTATAACATTCTGAAAAAGGAGTATTTTAAAACCAAAAGAGAGCAAACAAAATACCTTGTGCTAATCTTGAACGAGGATTAGCCGGACAGAAAGTGAATGTAGCGTGTAATCGTGATTACTATTACAAAAATATGATTTCTAAGAATTTTAAAGAAAGTAATGATTCGGCCTCTGTATTCAGCTACCAAGCACTTTACCCCAGTAGCAAAGTGTAGCAGTAGCTGTAGACTGCTAATTTACCTCAGTAGCAATCAAAGTATAATCACCTACGGAACAAGTACTGACAAAACCTATCCTCTCCACACAAAAAAGTGACCCTTTGTACGCGTCTCCGGAAACGATTCCATGCCTATGCGAACCTGGCAACTAAATACCGTAGTTACACAATTCAATACAACTTTCCCGGTCACTCGTCACCTGAATTCCGCTCTAGCATAATTTATTGGCTCGTAGCAAAGTACTTTGGCTCGGAGCGATTAAGTAGTACAGCACTTTGTGTCTAGAGGCGCTGAGGTACGCGGGATCACTTTTGGAGAGTTTTGTCGGTACTTGTTCCGTAGGTGATTATACTTTTGTAGCAATAGAGCTTTTAATGTTTGCTTTTAGACTCTTGTCGCTGTTTTTGTATTATTCCTTTTCTTAGCATCACTTAAATAATAACGTTTACTTTTCATTTTATAAACTCTCTGAGAGTCCCTCTCTTAATGACTCTTTTCAGACTACAAAAAAATATATTAATTCATCAAACTTAAACCGCAGTAATTTTGAAATAAATGCAATATAGAACTCTTATCGCACGGAGATGCAACGCACTCTTGAGAAGTGAACTACATAGTACTTAACCACTACGTCAGTTGTGTTGTGTTTGTTTTACGTCTCTTCAGCAAGGTTTTCACTCGACCGAAATTATTGGTACTATTCAGCGTCTCTAAAAAGTACTCCCATGGCATAAAAAGCACTACCTCTCAAAATATATTTGCCGCTCTTCAGGAGCACATCTTATTTGAACATCATAGTTACTCCTTGACATTATCATATAAGTCAGAGTTAATATTTTATTTGTCTATAGCTAGTTCTCCCCAACTGACTTATAATATGATAGAAAATAGTAACTTATATGGGATGCAACTATATGTAAAAACGTTTCATCTCTAGATTTTCATTTTCAGCGGCCCATGATGCCTCAGTGTTGTAATAATACTGGTTTCAGACTATCCATTTTATTGAAAAATGGAACGAAAAATGGAACCAGTAAAAGTACTACATTTTACCCCCTCCCCCTATTGTTCAAGTACATAGCCCAAATTTATATATCCCATTTATTTTTTCCATTTACTGATTTTCTCAGCGTTCATTCAATTTACGGCTAATCAGGTTGAAACATGGGAAAATATATTTATTTGGCTATATATTGGCATATTACTGAGTCTTGGTGGTAAAATACACTGGAAGAGCATCCAAGTCTGTTAACTGCAAATTGTTTGCATATTATGAAGTAAGAATTGTTTTTGTAACGTGTTTCCTTCCAAATATTCCCAATTCTATGCTTTTAACCAAAATATTCTTATCTATTGGTTTTCAAAGTCACCTTCATTCAAATAAACGCCCAGACTGGCGTTAGATTAACCGGTACTTATCTGTTAGCCAGTACACACTCGAGAATTTGGATCTACAGGTACGGGGTTGAAACAACTAAGACACGTGGGAGATAGATAGGATATAAATAATTTGGGCTGTATATTTGCACATTAGGGGAGGGCGGAGGTTGGAGGTTAAGTATAGAGGGGCTGTGATGCAAAATATAACCTAACCTAACCAAAAAAAAATATTTATTAAAATATAGCTACAATATAGTTTTCAACTGAGCCGAAGCTAATTGTCTCAGTATACAAACAGCAATAAACCAGTTATTGTCTGATTTTATAAATCCAAATTCTCAAGTGTGTAGGCCTACAGGCTAACAGATAGGTACCGATTTACCAATTTAATTTTTTACTGAATATGCAAAAAGGATTTTTCAATAAAATATCCCTCAAAAACATCTTCTTTCAAAATCTAAGGGGACAAAGAATAAAAGGAGGGGGATAGCCTATTCTCCAATTTACACAATTGATGCCTGAATATTGATACCTGGCTTTTCTATAATCAAAAATTAGCTCACTTTGACAGCTTCCACCATTTTTGTAGTTAGGATATTTTTCACTAATAGCTGTTCATAATTCCATTGAAAAACAACACACTTTTGCTTGTAACCTTAGATTATTATCAAGCATTAAGTTAGTGAGGAGAGGGGTTAAACAGTTAAACTGGAAGGGATTAAAATACATCTGATAAAAGACTAACGTCGAGAAAAATATTTTCTGAATATGGGTAGTAATAATTTTATCAAACGTATCTGGTTAAATTATGTTTGATTTTAAGAGAGTTCTTTTTAGTCTAGAATTTCACGAAGAGGACGGGCACCTAAGCCCCCCCCCCCTAGCACTTTAATAATCGAGTGCCTATATTATACTGTATTATTTTGAAATGACTTCTTATAATCTTTACCACCTCTTCTTTTAAAAATAATATTTACCCATGTTTAGTCTATCTGTACTTTTGTTTTTCTTTCTAGATGTCTATCTAATGTACGACTGAACAAAAACCCAGATGCTGTCGGTCTGTAATTAATTTAAAAAAACAAATTTTTCCGAGGGAAGTAAATTACGAAGTTGAAACTTAAAGAAACAAAAATTATTACTTCACAGCCTATCTAAAATAGATCAATAAAACCAATGCAAATAAATCAACTGGTGATATTTACTTATGTTTGTAATATTACAGAAAACTAGCGCTTCACTGAAAACACAAAACAATATAGGAGTTTTGGTACGGTAAAAGTAAACCTTTTAAGAACACTTTTAACAGTATAAAAGTAAAGCATTTTAAGATTGTTGCTTTATTTTTTTTTCGTTTAATTTGGCATCACTTCTGCACAATGAGCTCAGTTCAATGATCGACTGTCGTTTTGGATCTGAAAAGGACATTCAAAGGGGATTTGGATCTGATAGGCTGTAAAGTAACATATTTTGTTCGTTTTAAGTTTCAACTTCGCTCTTTACTTTCCTCGGAAAAACTTGGTTTTTTAAATTAATCTATGCTCGTTTTTGATTAAAATTTAATTTAGAAACAACACTGCTAGGACCTTTTCTATTTATCCGGAATAATTTCTGTTCGCTTTAAGTTTTAATATTGGTAATTTCTAATCACCGCCAATCTATGGGAGATAAGACACCTCAACCCTTATTAAGGGGCTGAACTAAGAAGCCGTACAAGAATTGAAGGAAAAAATAAGTTTAGAGTGAAAAAAAACACAGTGTCGTTTCTTTTTGTAAAAAAAAAATTTTTTTAAAAGAAATAGATCTTTAATTCTTTGTTTTAAAAATGAAATTTAGTCACACTTAAGAAAGTAGGTCCAGGCGAGTAGCTTCGACACAAAAGCTTAACTAAGCGGACATGTTTGTATATCGACATTCTTGCGGAAAATTTCGCTAGCTCAACCGAAATTTGCCTTTAGGCTAAGGAATATATTTGACGGGTACCGAAATAAAAAGCCACTCATTACTCAGAAACGAATGGATATTTCAAAAAAAGATCTTTTCTTGTGTAGATAGGATAAATGGTGTTACAAACTAAGTTTATTTTCATTTCAAAATTTTTGGGGGAGATTCGGGAACCCTGGGACAAGTTCAACTTAAAGCTCAATATCTCCTATATTTACAGTCCGATTTTTTTGTATTAAACGTCAATCTGTGGAAAAATTATTTGGCTTTTACTGGGATTTTTCTCAGATTGTTATTGCTCGCAGTAAAATTAGCAAGACTTATTTTTCAGAGGGTCCCGTTTTGTCCCAGAGTACCACTTGTGCGGGTACTATGGGTCAGGGTGGTGGGTACTTTGGGACACCATGATAAATCAATTAAAACTTCGTATATTTTGTGGTATAAAACTGCAAAATACAATAAACTTATTTAAAAGATTATTCAGCAGAGTAGTTGGTAAGGTCTGCATCAAAGCTGATAATCTTGGCAATGCGTTTAGTTCCGCCCGAGACCATTAGAACTGACAATTTCATCACTACTTCTGAGCTATCGACAAACGCGTCATCGTGCTCTTTCGGAAACGTAAACCTCCAGGCTGGAACGTTTCGTTTCAAAAAATTGATAGTGTAGCCGTCTGGCTCGGCCTGAAGCACTTCACCAGTGTAGAATTTCGATCCCTTTTCCCCCTTGTACTCAACTAGAACAAAGTAGCCGGAACAGATACTGGGAGTCACAGACTCCTCTTCCACCAATCGGAAATCTTCAGAGCAGAACGAGTCGTCAGAATTGTCGTCACACTCAAAATCCCCCGGTCCTGCTTCATCTCCGCTTTCGTCACTGAACGTCAGCAATCTCTTGGTAGTTTTCTTCTGAATTTTTGGCTTTTTGGCAGGAGCAGCTTTCTTGCTTTTCTTGAGATCCTTCCTCTCTTTTTTTGCCTTCCTTTCGTTTTCTGCAGCTTGGATCGAGTCTTTCACCGGTGTAGAAGTCAAAATCTTGGATACTCCAGGCTTCCTGCCTGTCTTTCTGTTTGTAGCTTCCCTTCTTGGCAGGAGTGTAATATCTTCTGGCACAACAAACGAGTTTGAATGGGTTGTAGTGCTGGGACTCTGGCTCAACCGAAGCTCTTGCGGATCTGGTGCATTTTCGTCAACAGTGAAAGACTGATTTCCCGGCTCAGTAGTATCTTCTCGTCACAAAGCAGGAAGAAAGTCAGACTCTTCCCACACTCCAGTATTCAGCGGTAAAATTCCAGGCTTTGAGAATCCGCTAGTGATGTTAGTCTGTGAGAAGGCCTTAGGAAAAGCAACCCCCAGTAATTCACCGATCTCATATTCCGTCACTGCTTGACCAGGGTGAAGTCTCAACCAATTCTCCATTGCCAGTGACCAGTAAGTCTCTAAAGGTCCATAAACCGAAACGTCGAGAAGCTGCAAGCTGGATGATGTGTGTGGCAGGAACATAAGTAGATGTATTCCCTTTTCTTTGGCCAACGAAACTGCATCGTAACTGGTGTGACTTTCATGATTGTCCATCAGAATCAAAACAGGATTCTCAGGAGGTGGGTGGACATGCGATACAAAGTGTTCCAAATACAGCAAAAACAGATCCTTTGTCATCCAAGCATTTCCAGGTTTGCCACTTGCTATTCCAGCAGTCTGTGGGGGGGAGGAGGGCTCCATCAAGAAGCCTTTCTACAAAACGTTCTCGTTCGAAAATCAGAAAGGCTGTAATAAATCTTCCCATGGCATTTATAGTGCCAATCATGGTCACCAGCTTTCCTCTCTCTTGGGATGTCTTAGCACCAACCTGCTTTACTCTCTTCGGGCTCAGCACTCTTTGACACTTGGTCTGGAAATTTGTGAGCCCAGTCTCATTGAGGTTGAAAATCCGGCTAGCAGGGAACTTGTATTTTGAATACAACTCTCCGAGATTCCTGTAAAAATTGTCAACAGCAGCACGATTGAAACCAAGATTTCTCTGGATACTTGTAGGTTCCGGCCTTCGAAGCGAAATCGAAGGAGGCTTTATAAGAAAGCCATACAACCAGGCTTTGCCTGCAGACTTTTTTGTGTCCCAGCTTGACAGATATGCAAGTCCGTTTCGTTTCGCAATGAGCTAAGCAAACTCTCTGGCTCTCTTCCTGGAGAGACCATAGTGCATTCGGGCTGCTTGAAGGATGTACTCTTCAAGTTGAAGGTCCTGCTCAATCGTAAATACTCGCCTGTTGTCATAGGCGGGAGTGTAACTAAACTCTTCTTTTTCTTCATCTGTTCTGTTACGAAACGCAGTGGCATATCTGCTAAGAGTTGAGCGCTTGACATTGTAAGCTTCAGCAGCTTCTCGAAGTGACATCCCATAAAGATGAGATTCTACTGCTTTTTTCATGTCCTCCTCATTCCAGACGTGAAGCGACGGATCAGCTTTCCTCGTTTTTGGCATTCTAAAACAAAAGAAAGAGTTTTTAGTTTATATATTAAGTTTAAGTTCTTCTAAGTTTATATATTAGGTAAGGTTTAAATTTAATTGAATAATTAGAATGTATGGAGTTTATGATTGAATAGAGTTTTATGGAATATAGAAATAGTCTGGGATTTTGTATGAAATAAAGAAAAAATTTATAGAGTTTAGATTTGAAGTATTTGAGACTTAGATTGTAGGTTTTAGATTCGAGGTCTTAGATTTGAAGACTTAGATATGAATTAGTGGAGTTTATTTTATGAAAAAAAAAATTGTAAATTTTTAGGGAATGTAGAAATAGTATAGAATTCTTATGAATTTTTAGATTATAGTTTTGAAGTCATTTTTTTAATGATTGTTTGAATTTATTTTATGTGTTGAGGGGGATACGATTGGCCTGGATTGTAAAATTTTTGATTTTTGGGAATTTTTTTTTAGGATTGTTGTAGCTACCTAATAACTCAAGGCCCATCGCGAGTAGAAAAACGAAAGGAAGAAGTCCATATAAGACAAGAAGCATACTCTTGAAAGTTCTCTGGGCTAAAGTAATCAAGAGTACCCTGGGGCACAGTGAACTAAACCTGTCCCAGTGTACCCCGGAACACGCGTCCCAGAGTACCATAACAGTACGAACTTATAAAAAAAATTAGATCAGCCACTAGATGGCAAAAGAGCACAACAAAATTTGTACCATCGAAAAGCTCATAAATTTCTCTATCTAATGGGCTATAAGCAGTTTTCTAAAAGCTGCTTACCCAAGAGTACCGTAGAATTTCGCAAAGCAAAAATATTTTTCAAAAACCACATTAAAAATTCTTACCTAAATTTTGTGATAGAAAGTCGCACATGCGAACACTATACTACATCCACAGATAGTCCAAGAGATGGTGTTTGAGGTGTGAGTAGCGGCAGATTTTTAGCTTGAAGTTTTCTGTCAAAAGTACACGTGTCTCAACGGACCCGCGTCCCAACGTATCCGACTCTCCCCTACCTAAATCCTCCTACAGAACTATTTTCATTTGTCTTTCTTCCTCTTTGGATGCACAGTCTTACTTATGAAGAGAATATTACGGTGGAAATGTCAGGTAAATATTTGAATAAGTAAGTATAACAATAAGTACTCCTTCTTTTAATATACAACTTTGAGTGGTTCCAGAATCACATGCCTACACTTCTCCAACCACTTAGTGGCAAGGGGTTGGGGTCAGGGGCGTAATTTACTATAGGGCAGAGGGGGTAACTTCTCCTCCCAGATATCCGTTTTCCTCCAGACCCCAGTTCCCCCCCCCCCTTCCAGCTAAAATTTAGTTTCTCCAAAAATGTTGTCAAAACCAAGATAAGCCTGCATAATTGAAGTATCCACTGAATGACAAAGAAAACTGAAAAACTAGCCATATAGTAATAAAAAAGGTAAAGATGTACTAAAGAAAACTGACCTGTTTCAACAGGTCAGTTTTCTTTAGTATATCTTTAATATACGGCTAGTTTTTCATTTTCTCTGTCATTTTGACTTAATTTAGGAAAACTGGCTCCAACTTGGCCCCCCCCCCCACAGAATTAAAAAAAATACGCCATTCGTTGGGATATGGATTTGGAGACCTACTCAGAATTTCGTTGCAAACCATAAACTGGATGACCTCTATTCCCTTTTTAATTAAAATGCTTGACCAAATACCATCCTGGGACATGCTTAAAAAAAATGAAGTGCCTCACATTTACAATAATAGTGAAATTATCTGAAAATGATCGCAGAGGAGGGAGAAAACCATAACTGAAAAAAAAACACCCAAGCAAGAATCGAACGCATGGTACTCTGTTTCGAAGTCAAACGTTGTACCAACAAAACCACGCCTCTTATAAGCTGATTTGATATATTAGTGTTTGTACTTTCTACCTTAATTGCGTTAATTGCGGGAGGTGTTCTTTCAAACCTCCAGTTAAGAGTATTGGACTATAGTTATTACAATAATGGTATCGTTTTATACTTCCAAACTTTTCTACTTAAGAAGTGACACCAAAAGTACCGTTTTTAGTGCCATTTGGAACTTCCTGATGGTTGAATTTATAGAAAGGACGTATATATGAACAATATCTTTTATATGAGCTATTAAAAATCTGTCTAGATACTTGCGATACCAATAACAATACGCAATCTGTCTAGATACACGCCCAATAACAATACGCCAATACCGACACGCGTGATATAAATATGTCCGATACCGATACAGTGTGCAACCCTTTACCCAGGGACTAAGGAGGGTCATATTGTCAAAGATATTCAACCTTTGAACTATGTTGAACAAAATGGCTATCTCAAAATTGTCATTGGATAACTTTGGGGAGGGGCCTTTAGGGAGGGGGGCTAGTTGCCCTCCAATCTTTTTTGTCACTTAAATAGGGCACTAGAAAATTTAATTTCCGTTTAAATGAGCTCTTACACATCTCTATATGATGTTTTGGTCACCCCCTAGCCTTGCTAGAAAAAAAGAAAGAAAAAAAAACGGGAGACAGATCAGTGCTACCCATGCAAAAAAGTCATTTTCCTTGTTGTTTAAGGAGGGGGTTGTAATCTCCCATAACTAGGTTTTCAACCGCGTTGATTCCAATGGTAGACTTTTCATTTTGATCTGACGCCATTTTTGAGGGGTTAGTAGAATGGCCATAATAACTCCGAACAGGGCTCCTTATATGGGCATAGAATACTGACAGGGCTCCATATATGGACATGGAATCCCTATGGAAAATGATTGCGTAATCGGTCAATGACCTCTTTTTCCAAGGTCGATTAAATTTGATGTTTCTATGTGTAATAACTCCGGAACGAAGGTTGCACATGCGCATTGAATTCTAACGGGAACAATGTTATTGATCTAGGACTCGAGGGGGAAGTGAATTCCCGAGAACTTGATTGCGTAATCGATCGTGAATGTTATGATCCAGAAATAGTATTTGTTATTGTTTTGGTCATGTACATGCTCGAGGCGAATGTCATGGT